>NC_091863.1:42015815-42036680 GCF_037783145.1 Equus przewalskii | reverse complement strand
TGTTGTGGATGTCGGACGTAATGAGGACTGCCTTAGAATGGAGCTCAGTTTTTCTCTGTTTCATTTCAAAATTAGGCTATTTTCTGATTGAGCTACCTCCCTGTTGGTTATCCTGCCAGCCCTTACTGAGGTTTCTCTCCCACACTACTGCAATAGTAGTGGGCAGTGGTGTCTGAACAATGATGAAACTGCTGAAGAGACTTATAATTCCAGCCTCTGTGGTTCTTTCTGTCCTCTTTGTATCCTTGCAACTAGCACCCCAGAGTGTAGCTGTATATGTGGATTCAAACAAGGCCTGACAGCAAGAGAAAGCTTTTACTCAAGATACTAGGCCCTTCAATGCAGTTGCTATGGGAGATGATGCATCCTGTTTGTGTTGTTTCCATGGTAACTCACACACTTGACCCAAACTTGTTCAGACTTGACACACTAAAGCCAGCGTTTCCTCAGCTGCAAGCACCATCTCTTTTGTCGGTTCAGCGTGAGAAAATAGAGCCAACAGAATTATTTTCCCAAAGATATTCACTACTTTATGTTATTTTGCTCCATAATTAGGCAAGGATTGCTTATGGAATTTATATTATTGTTAGCAGGTGTGTGCATATATAGATCATTTGTATAATGGGGATGTACTGGATAGTGCACACCAATTGCTTCCCAAACTGTTGGAGGAGAACCCAAGTCATATTATTATTCGTGATTGGAATGAACTGGAATAAAGATAGCTAGAGCTTTACTGAGCACTTTTTATTTACTAGGCTCTAATCCTTGACTTTATAGGTAGCTTGATTATAATTTAATATATAATAAACTTAAAATAATAAATGCATGAGATAATGGCGCATGAATCACAAAAGATAGGAACAGAGAACCGACAACCTGATAGGCAAGAAATGGTTTTTCGAAGTAGTTTTAATTTACATTTCTGTCACTATGTGTAGATTTAATCATCTTTTCATATATTTAAGGGCCATTTGTATGTCTTTTCCTAAACTATTTGTTCAGATGTTTTGCCATTTTATGTAATGGATCTATAGGGTTTTTTTACATGACTTTAAAGAGTACTCTATATTTGGGATATTAGCTCTCCATTTATTATTTATTTTCAAAATATTTTCTCCAAGTTGGTTATTTGATTTTTATGTGCTTCTCCTTTTGTCTTGGGTTTTGGGTTGTGCCAGACCAAAATGTTTTTTCTTCTTTATTTCTGGGTAGGTCATTTATCAATTTTTCCTTTGATTGTATTTAGATTTTGATTCTTTGATAGAAGTCCTTTCTAAACTCCCACTTTATTACAGAATCTTGTCTTATTACAGAAAAGTGCCTTCTTTGCTAGTATTAAAGAACTTCATTTTTTACATATAGATCTCTAAACCATTTGGAGGTGTTCTTTTTATGGTATAAATTGTGGATCAAATTTTATCTTTGATCAAATGGCTATCCAATTATCCTGATGGTATATAGTATAATGTTTATCTTTTCCCCAGTCATAGATGATGTAGCCTATATTAAATTTCAGTAGGTACATGAGTGTATTTCAAAACTCCATTCTGTTTCACTAGTCTGTCCATTCAAGTGCCAGTACCATATAGTTTTAATTATCAAGACTTTATAGTATGTTTTATTCCTAGTTGGGTTAGTCTCCCCTCATTGCTATATTTTTTCATATTGTGTGGTAGCTATTCTTGTGGTTTTTTTTTTCTCCAGAGGAACTTTAGAATCGACTTGCCTTTCTCTAGGAAAAAAAAGATGTTGGCACATTTTTATTAAGAATGCGTTAAATTTGTGCACGAATTATGTCTTAATGATATTAAGCCTTCCCATCAAAGACCAAAAGATTATGTTTCCTACTTTTTATAGCTTTCAGGAGTCTTTAAACTTTTGCTCATATAGCTTTTCTACATTTCTTCTCAAGTTTATTCCTAAGAATATCTCATTTGTTGCTATTATGAATGAAATTTTCTCTCCCATTATATCTTGTTCCTGGTTATTGTTTTTATATATAAAAAGTCATTGATTTTCACATATTAATTTATAGCCTCCTAAATCTACCAAATCTTTTATTGTTTGTGTTAGTTTTGTCATACATTTCTTGACTTGTCCAAGTAAATCATACAATCTATAAATAGAGTTTCAATTTTTTTTTGCAATTCTCATGCCTATAACTGTTTTTTAATGTTCGTTCTTTAATTGTGTGGCTCCACTACAAGTTTAGACAGTCAAGAGTGTGGACAACTTTTTCCTTGTTCTTGAACTTAGCAGGAATGCCTGTTGTGTTTCCCGTTAGGAATTTTAGTAATTACTTTAGTATTGATGCATATATATATATATATATATAATGGACACTTCCTTTGTGTATTTGTGTATCTAGATCTATCTGAGTTATTTTTCCATTTTGTTTTGTTTTGTTTTCATATTTTTAGAATGAGTGTTGAATTTTGTGGATTTGTTTTTCATGATTTCTTGAGATTTTCATGTGATTTTTCTACTTAGACCTATCATAAAGTGAATTATATTAGTAGATTTGCTAATTATTGAATCATCCCTGATTGCCTAGAATAAATCCCACTTGTTCTTGGTGTATTATTTTCTGAAGGTGGTGTCAGATTCCGTTTACTGATACTAAATTTAGGATATTTGCATCAACATTCATAATTGAAATTTTTCTGTAAGTTTCTTTTATTATACTCTATCAGGTTTTGATATCAATGTATACTCATTTCATAAAAGTAATTTGAATTTCTCTTTATTTTCTATGTTTTGGAATATTTTGTGTAGCATTGGGAGCAATAACTCATGCAGCATCTTGATTAGTTGGTGGTTAAGTTTTGGTGTAATTCTTCTGTAAAAATTTTAAGGCCTGGTGCATTTCTGTGGGGAAGTTCTTTAAGAAATCTCCCTATTTCTTCTATGGAAATTGGTTTCTTTAAGATCTCCATCTCTATTGGAGTCATTTTTGACAAATTATTTATTTCCCAGTAAATCATACTTATCATTGAGGTTTTCAATTTATTGTGCAAAGAAGTCTTTTGTTTTAATTTAAAATTTTTCTCTGTTTTAATGGTTATTTTCCTCTTCATTTCTTATTTTGTGTACCTGTGTTTTCTACTTATTTCTTGATTATATTAGCTAGTGGTTGATTCCTTATTGTTAATTTATTTTAAGCATTCAGTGTTTGAATTATTTAGCTCTACTATTTTTCCATTTTCTATATTTTTAATATTTTCTTTTATTTTTATCATTGCTCCTTTGTTTTCTTTTGGTTTACTTTGTTGTTTTTTGCCTAACTTTAGGACTTGAAAATTTAATTCATTAGTTTTATATAAAAATTTAATTGATATAAATATTTAAGGGTATTAAATTTCCTGTAATAACTGCTGAAATATATCCTACATATTCTGATATGTAGAGTTTCCATTATCATTTTTTTCAGTGCTGCAATTTTACTCAGAGTTTTTAATAGAGAGTTTTTTGGGCCAAGTATGCTTTTGTTGAACAATGCTGCTATCCTTAATAGAGTTTTAAAATTTTCTGATGGAAAGACTTTTTTAAAAAGAATTTACATGCATTTTGTTATGATAAAAGAACGCTGGTTGTGTTATTTCTACTCTATTGAATTTGATGATACTTTCTTTGTGACTTGGCATATGGTAAAGTTTTATGAATACTCTTGTGTGCTTGAGAAGGTATTTTTCTATTGTCTAGTTATAAAGTTTGATATATTTCCAGAAGATCTACCTTACTGATTATGTGGAATGAGGTCCAGTTTTTCCCAAGTGGACTTTTTCTGGGCCACCTTAGAAGGATGGAATGAGAGGAGTTTAGCATACAGGAATAAGGAGGGGTGCTTTGATCTGGGGACTGGTACATAGCCAGAGACATAAGATTCTCTTGGCAATCATAAGCACTCATTTAGTCAATAAATATTCAAAAATGCCCTCTATGACAAGCCATCTTTCATTTAAATTAGGTTTCCACTTAAAAGGCACAGACAGGTCTAACCACAGCTAAAATCCCTGTCAGTCTCATTCTTACACTGCTCTAAGTACTCATTCTTAGCACCAAGTACTTTTCTGTTATATTCAATTCTTATTTTCTTTAATATCTCTCTCCCTACTATACAAACTCCACAGGGGCACTGTTTTCTTTTCTATTCTATCAACACCATTCAGCATCCTGCTGGTCACATGGTACACTCTAAATAAATGTTTGCTACACAGTGTTTGAATAATACCCACTCCATGCCTTCAGAGAATTGAATATCTGATGTAGGGGCAGGTACAGTAATAAATTTTTATGAAAAAATCAATCAAATATGATGTCACTACATTTCACTACCTCATCCAACATTCAACAGATATTTAATAAGCACCTACTTTGTTCTAGCCCCTGTGCTAGCAACTGTGGATGTAGAGTTGAATGCAACACAGTCCCTGATCTCTACTAGTATTGAATATAGTAGGAACATCTCAATTATGAATTGTGCATTAGATTGTTATGCATTTAGTTCCAATATCAACAACAAAAAATCCAAAACAAATCAAACAACAACAACAATTAAAAAAACAACTAACAACAATTTAAACCAGTGATTCTTAACCCTTGCAGAACCACAGAATCACCTGGGAAGTTTTTTAAAAAGACAAACTCCCTGCAAAATGGTAAAAGTCTTATGAGGGAGAATTTGGCAATATCTAGCATACACCTATCGGCCCATAAGCCCCAATTCTTAATCAAAGAAACACTGGGAAAATATGAAAATGTTGTCAATTGCAGCAATATGTGCTATAACAAAAACTGGAATAATTAAATGTCCATGAAGGGCAGATTTAAAGTAAAATAATTGAATATTATGCAGCTATATAAAGAAATGATGACTATTTCTACATATTGACTTGGAACGCTCTCCAGGATATATTGGCAAATGAAAAAAATCCAGATGGGGAAGGCTGTGTAGTATATTATCACTTATCATACATGGTGAGTGTGAATACATATGGAATTATAGTCAACAAACAAAAAATGTACCTATGGGAGAGAAAGTACAGAGTGGGAGGGACAAGAAGACAGCCTGGATTTTGCTAAAATATTAGCAAAGTTGTTTTGTAGGTTTGGCTTTGGTAATACATAAATTTTCTATATATTTCTAAAAATTAAATAACACAAAAGCAATGAAGAGCAAAAGGAATCTAATAGACGTTGTACATCCAGTTAGTGGCATTACTACAAAGAAACTATTTTGAATGATTCTAAAATATACTCATTTGTTCTGTACATTTCTAGTGGGATACAACCTGAGGACCAAAAGAATCAGATGAAAATTTTAAACTACTTCAGAATCAGTATTTTTATTAGTGGTGTAGGCACCTTTTTTGACTCTGTTGGTTGTGACTTGTGGGATAAAGCTAATGAGCAATTTTGTTGGTGTCACAGAGAGTCAGGACTTGTGGCTTCAGTGAAAGGATACACTGATGAAAGATCAGTAACAGAAAGGATATGCCCTGGAGCCCTGAATTTGAATGGGAAGTATCAGTATAAACTCACGATATATTTTGCTTTAAAAAAATACATATTTCTTAGCTCTGCCCTCTACAAAGCACTAGAAACCATGAGGTACCAAGTAGCATGCAGCCAAACACCATAATTTTACTCTCTACAAAGTATTTTCTACTAAAAAATATATCAAGATTGCGTGATGAATTAGCTGATCTTAGGAAATCTGTAAGGTGAGCCTTAACCAACTCGATGTAAAGAAAACAGGAAGGACTACTGGGGTCATGTAGAAAGGATTCAAGAGCTCATTTGAAGAGCCTAAATGCTTAAAAATGAGACAGTTTGAACATCTATAAGAATAATAATTAAATAGATTTAAACACATTAAGTGTGTTTAATGGTATTCATAATGATTCTAAAATATGCTCTGTGGTCACCTTTTAAAAGTGCTAGGGAATAAATTTGTAATTTGAAACTGGTAAATGAAAGGAAAGAATCAAATAATTATCTTTACATTTATATATCTACTGTGTTACCAAATAATTAATGAGGGGAAGATTCTCTTTAGAGAAGTACTCTAGCTAATAAATGAAGGAAGATAAACAGAGTATCTTCATTCTACAATCTGTAATGAAACATTGGATCTAGGCAATAATCATTGGTGTCTGCTAACATGAAAAAGGGAAAACCAGACATTATTTGTCTCTGGATGGAAGTACACAGCACTACTTGTGAGATATTCTTCCTAAAAAAGAGAAGAAAAAGCAAATTTCAATCTAATAAAGACTCTACCTCTAACAACCAATTTACAGGAAAGTCAAGAGACAGAGGGACATGTTAAACAACGACAAAGAGAGAGTATCAGCAAAATCTAAACTGTATGAAACTCTAGAGAATAAAGAACTGAAATTATTCAACAGATAATTACAAGAAGAACAAAAGAGAAGAAGGGACAACCTAGAGATTGAAAGAGACTTAATAGGCATATTCATAAATTATAATTCAAGAGAATAGACTGGATCCTGAGTTTAAAATCAAATTTCAAAAAATTAGATCTATCTGACACAATTGGAAAATTTAAGCTAGGAATGAATATTTGAAGATATTTAGGAATTCTAACTAATTTTTACATGTGATAATGTTATTGTGATAATATTTCTAGTGTCTACGTGTTTTAGAGATACAAACTGAAGTAATCTTTTAAGTGAGATGATGTTTAAGATTAGCTTCAAAATAATCTGTGGGTGGAGGGAAGTTGATGAGAGATTGGCCAATAAGATTGACCAAGAGTTCTTAATTGTTGATGCTGTGTGAGATCTACATGGGTTCTTTATAATATTACATCTTGTCATGTATCTGACACTATAACAGAAAGTTTCTTTTACATATCCGAAGCCATAATATAGACTAATTAATCAGAATTTCTGAATGAGGAGCCGGGGCATTAGTACTTCTAAAAGCTACTTTCAAATGAGTTTACTATGCAGCTAAAGTTTGGAGACAACGGTATAAACAAACAGGGCCTTGCTTTTTTTTTTTTCTCCTGATAAGAAGTTTGGAAGTATGCTTGTGTTGGTTCAGCTGCTCAAAGATGCCAACAAGGATACCTCAGCTTTCATCCTCCTGCTCAATCATTCTCAACAGGTTGACTCTATGATCACATGCTTGTCACAATATGGCTGCAACAGCTCCAGGCATTTCTATCACATTCCAAGTACCATCATCTTCTTTTCTCACATCTATCATTCTTTTTAAGAAACAGCCTTTTCTATAGAAGTCCCCAAAACATTGCCTGTAGCACTCATTGGGCAGAACTGGGCCACATGGCCACCCTTAGGTGTAGGGGAGGCTGGAAAAAGGATCATCTAACAAAGGGGAATAGGATAGCCATGATTGCATTGGGAAAATTGAGCTCCCCTCACCCCAAGACTGGACATATTGCTTCTTGGCATTGATGGGAAAGGCTGTTGGGTCAGCAATCAGCAAATCCAGTGAGAAAGGAGAAGCAGAGCTTCCAGGGTCAAAAATACAGTCAAGAGTAAGGATTCAACATGTACTGAAGGGAATAAACTCATAAAGATTGAGCCACATACTGTTTCCAGACACTTTCATACTTGATACCCTGTTCAGTCCTCATAGCAATCCCATAAAGGAGGTAACTGGTATTACCTCCATGTTATGCATGAGGGACTGCAGACTCAGAGGAGGGGTGAGGTGGCTTGTTTAGGATTCTGATTAGTATCTCCATGATGCATTATTTTACCCCTCTGCCATAGACCCTTTTCTGGCTCACCAAGATCACTGTCTGAAACATAAACAGGGGAAGAAAAAGAGGTACACTATTTCCTCAGCGCCATGCTAAGGCATATTCCATGTCAGGAAGGAGACATATTTTTATTCTGGACACTTCTCTGACGATGGGATCTTCTGGCAGAGGTGAGGGCACTAGGGTGGCCCAGAGCAGAACTTGCCCTTCATTGTAGCTGTTACTAGTCTGTGTACTCAGATCACATGTGTTATCTTGGATCCCATGAACTCAGTCAGGCTTCGGTAGATAGTGTATATCCTAACACTCATACCTGGGGGTTTCTGAAGCTTGGCAATGTCACCATCTTCAGAGTTCACTGCCATGCTGTATTGCCAGCAGTTTTGACCTTCTTGTCTTACAGAATGAATCCGATATGTGTTCGTCCCTTAGCCACATGCAGGCCCAATTCAGATTCTGCTAGGAAATCATTATGACCTTTCTCATACCCCTAACTTCCCTCCAGGCCTTGAATAGTGCACCATCCATAGAGGCAAAAGTTCTTCTTGAGTTATGTTAACTTTTGGTCACTGCAAAGTTTTAGGCACCACCAGGATCTTGTGAAGCCGCCTCTCATCCATCCTGAATCACCATCCTTTAAGATTAGGGCCTCTTGGGGCCGGCCCCATGGCTGAGCGGTTAAGTTCCCGTGCTCCACTTTGGTGGCCCAGGGTTTCGCTGGTTTGGATCCTGGGCGCGGGCATGGCACCACTAATCAGGCCATGCTGAGGCGGCATCCCACATGCCACAACTAGAAGGACCCACAACTACAATATACAACTATGTACTGGGGGGATTTGGGGAGAAAAAGGAAAAATAAAAAAAAAATCTTTAAAAAAAAGATTAGAGCCTCCTTAGATATATCTCCTGCCCTTCAAACCCTCTGTGCTCCCTTCTTAAATGTGTGAAATGTATGCTTGCAGCTCTTCTACCTTTCAGATCAGAGTTCTTTTTGGTTTAGCATGCATTGAAAAATAGGGATGAGGATGGAGCATTCTTGTCATTAGCAACACTCATGAACTAAGCCTTTATATATTTTAAAAAAGTATTGATACATTTCATTTCACCTATCCTTTTATACCCTACCAAATTGGCAAAAGAAGCTAAAGCAGTTTAGAAAGCTAAATACCATATATGAGCATCAATTAAAGCAGGGTGCAAAAAGAAATACAAAGGCAGCAAGCAAACATAACCTCCAATCCAGGGACTGTCACCTAAACCTGCAGAAGCCATTTGGGGTCTTTCTTAGTCATTTGCCATGTGACAATGTGTTCTTCTTCTGTAAATGTATTGATGTGGCAAAAAGTCACTGATAGACTGTGGTAGAACTAGTAAAAGCAGTCTTAGGAGGAGATAATTCATGTAAGTCTCTGTTAGACACTAGAGGAAGCCTTTTACTCAATGCCCCAAATGTGAAACAAGAGCTGTAATTGGATATGTATTGGATATATATCATCTCAAGTGAGAGATACAGTGACATGATTGTGTACAGTAACCTGATGATGGATAAACTTTTCTTTTTCTTTTTTTTGTCCTCTCATGCTAAAACTGGAGCCAGTTCTCAATATGCTCTGCTTGGGCTTTTGTTTGAAGAAGTTTAGCAAAGAGAGAAACGTCTTCATTAGATGGCTGAGAAATGTCTGCAAGTTATCTGTGTATGTAAATTCTGATTGCTTTATATATATATATTTTTTTTTTCGGTGAGGAAGATTGGCCCTGGGCTAACATCTGTTGCCGATCTTCTTCTTTTTGCTTGAGGACGATTGTCACTGAGCTAACATCCGTGCCAATCTTCCCCTATTTTATGTGGGATACCACTACAGCATGGCTTGATGAGCAGTGCTATGTCTGTGCCCAGGATCTGAACCAGTGAATCCCGGGCTGTTGAAGCAGAGTGCGTGAACTTAACCACTATGCCACTGGGCTGGCCCCATGATTGCTTAATATTTATCTACGTTGAAAATAAGGGGCTTTACTGAAACTCCTTGGATTGGTGTGTGATTCTTAAGGCCTTAATTTTTCACCCACTGACTTGTAAAAGAAATAATACATTTTTAAGGGTAAATGAAGGAAAAGAGAACTCCTACTAGAATTTAGACAAATTTCCTCTAAAACAATCTGACATTATTGAGTGCAGGATAGAACTGTGAGGGAAGCCAAGAGTCAATCTTCTACAGGCTATAGTGTAAAATTGTAAGCTGTGCCCCCTTGTATGTAAGCAAAGCTTGTTTTCTTTTCTCATACATGGCATGTTCATACAGTAGTTTCTTCTTTTCTCTTTTCCTTTTCCTTGCTGACTTTGGTGATCTGTCGAACATTAACAAACACACGAGGTGTTTTGAAAAAGCCTCTGCCAAATTCTAAGGCAAGCTCACTTTCCTCATGCCATGGAAATAGTTAGTGGTGTCCCTGGTCAGAAACCTTGGATCAAATTTTCCTTCCCCCCAGTGGCCAACCATGAGTAGACTGAAAACTAGTACAAATGGAAATATACCAATAGTCTCAACAGAAAATATAGAAAGAATTATACTGAACATGAAAACAGGCACTGGATCAGTGTGAACATGTTCAAATGCTCAGGTTTGGGCAGAACTTCTGTGATCGTTAGTTTCTTTTTTAATGGCCATGAAGTGGTAACTAATCATCTCCTTGCTGCTAAACAGTCCATTTTAACTAAAACGAGTGGGTTTAATATTTGTAATGCAAAATGCTTGTAAGTAAACTTTAAAAAGAGAAAGTTCTTGCATTGTAGTAAACCAGAATCATGATATTGTGACAGCAGGGTCTATTTTTGAGAAAGTATTTGTCTTTTAAAGACAGGAATAGTTAACTGCAAGTAGATATTAAAAGCACTGGCAATTTGTCCTGGGTACCAGAGAAAGATGCTCGAAAAGAGCAGTGTGGAGGTCTGCTGGCTTCTACCCAGCCAAGACTTTCCCCTTTCTTACCTTCTTGGGTCTTTGTTGAAGTAAAGAATAAGCTGTCCCTTTTCCCTAAATTCTCTCAGAGTTGCCCCATCACGACCAGAAAAGTAAAGGAAGAATCTCGGGAGAAAAGTTACCAAGAGCCAATTGGTAGACAATTATTGAGAAAGCCAGAAGTAAGTTCATAATATATTTACAACATGCAGCCAGACTTCAGGAGATTCTACATGATCTTGGTTGCCAGGAATTTGAGATGAAGTTCTGGGGACAGTTAAGTTAAACTGGTCTGAATTGGAGGCAATAAGGGACTTCTGAAGTGATGCTGCTCTGTATGCCCTATGGAAGCTAGTACTATGTGAATGGCTCCAAGTTGCAGTGTTGGAGAACGCCATCAGGCATTAAGAACTATAAAGGAAGGTGTTTGCGAAGTTAGAGTCTGGTGTCTCCAATCGTCTGGATGATCTGCTTCTCACTGAAATGAAAAGAATTGGTTTCTAATATCTACTTACAAAGATTTATGCCCTGCTCCCCGAAAGTTTTTTTATACAGTTTAGAGTTATGAGTGGAGAAATTTCTATTCAACTGCCTAATGAGAAGGACATTTAGGAGCCAGTTTTTGATGGGAAATTATCCAAATTGGATGGAGAAAAAGAGTTCCGTCCCGCCTTGGGCTTTGGCCTCTTAGAGGAAGACAGCCACAATAATCCTATTGGTAAATTACTAAAATTGCAAAACAATGAGATTGATGCAGCGTTAGAAGTAATTTTTTTTAAAGCGACTACCAGGGCAAAACTTTTTAGCAAACACTGGATTGGTCTGTATTTTGTACAAAGTTCAGAGCACAGAGGCAAGAGAAGGAACTCTAAAATGAAGATGAAACTCTTGCCACTGACATTCCGATTATTAAGGGACTGGTCCAAGATAATGAGGCCCATCCCTGTGGATTAGGTCAGCTGACATATAACAAAATAAAAATCCTCATTTCCCATGTGGGTGTCCTGAAGATCTATGATGGATGATTTACAGAACCATGCTATTGATGTTATGACAAGACCAGCGGCTATCTCTGGCAGGTTAGACATCCTGGAGGTACATGGGTACACAAAGAAAGGGACTATGGAGAAGGGGACACTGCCTTTGCCTGAGCATGGGCCCAGGGTGTTCTGACAGCAGTCTACACTGCTGTTCAATTAGCCAATGAGTGTGAGGAATTGGCACTGCCCATCACTGGGCAGGGGTTTACAACAGGCCAGTATCCACTTACCAAGACAAAATATTTGCAGCTCTTGACAGATATGCAGGTTATAAGGCTGCTCTCCTGGCAATAAAAGCAGCCACTTCAGGATCCACAGCTGTTCTCCTCAATACATTGTTCAGAGATCAGTCCAGTATCTCTGATCCCAAGAGTGAGTCGTGATCTGATGGCAAAAATGACCTTTCACCTTTCCTACTAACCCTAAGCCCTGAAGAATGAATAGAAGGGTGGAATGGTGTCATTTCCCAGCTCAGGACCCTCACTAACCCTTACTTTTCAGTAAATGACTTAACAGTCCTACTGCAAGCATTTATCTTCTCAATAGTCATTCCCCTTATTGTGTTGTGTCCTACATCACAGCTCTCGTGGTGAACAAAACAAAGCGGTGTGTTAAGATGATTGTAGTACAGATAAGTCTAGTCAACATGCAGTCTGAATGCCCAGGTATCTTTGTAATTTGGCCTTGCTCAACACTAAGGGACCTGACAGATGTCCTGAGCCCTTCTTTTTCAAATCACAAGTGGGGAAGCAGAAGGGCTCCTTTATTGACTGGACTCGGACACAGAAAGCAAAGTTCATTGGGAAGAGCCCTAAAATAAATTTTTGTTCATAATAAAATTTTTTCTTTAATATAAACCTGTGCAGTTTGTAAATGCCTCACTTAAAACAGTGAGTGAAGGATAGTTTTACTATGCCCACGTGATAAAATGTATTCAATTACCTGAGAAAGCGAAAAAGCTAATTACAAACTATTACATACAAATTAAAAAAATATTCAAAAGCATTGCAAATATCAATAAGTTTCAAATGGAATATTTTATTCACATGTTAGTGTCTTTTCAACATGTACACACACTGCACACTCTGGTCTGCGTGGAGCAAGCATTGTCTAAATATCTTAAGGAAAAATGAAAAATTAAAAAATACATTAATTTTTCATTGTTATAGACAATTACATCCACATCACTTACAAAGCTGTTACTGATTCTGTTCAAGAAGCAGAATGGCAGAGGAGGAGGAAACTTGTGGGTAAATTCAACAGTGACATAATTGAGATCTCAACATGAGAAAGCTGACAAAACATGGATTTTTGCTGTGAAATTTCTCTTTGCAAAATATGGAGAAAAGTCTGTCAGTGGGCAGTAAATAAGAAAAGGTGGTGAACTTTTGTAGTTGGTTCTCACAGTATTGTGCAGGGGCATCAAGAACGCTGCTTAGTCCTTCTCTGGGACCAGTTTCAGAACTTTCCCAATTGCAATGGTCTTACCCTCATCTCTTAAAGTAAAGCGACCCATCTGAGGAAAATCTTTGAATGTCTCCAGGCAGATAGTTCCCGCTGTCCTTAAACGGGCAATGCACACTTGATCCTGTTTCACGAAGCGGGGCCGTGTCTTGCTTTTTTCTCCTGATTTTTTGTCTACCAAGGAGATTAAGGCTGTTATCTCAACTTCCTCAATACAAGTATGAATGTGCAGCACCGCATTATAACCTGGACAGATGATGGACTTGTGCTCAATAATCACTATCTGAACATCAAATGTGCGCCCAGAATGGCAAAGATTATTAGGGTCACAAAGTATGAATCCTGGAAGAATCTCTTCTTCTTCAATTCCCTTCAGTCTGATTTTAAGGTTTTCACCTGGGGCTACAGAATCAGTTTCAGCATCATCAGAAAGGATTCCAAGAACTTCCACATTGTGCTTGTTTGGCATCATCACAAGCTGCTGTCCTTTAAAAATGGATCCTGATTCCAGCTTTCCCAGGACCACAGTGCCCATATCCTTGTACTTATCCACAATTGGCAGTCTAACTGGTCCATCAATTGATCTGCTGAAGTTTGGCATATTATCCAGATATGGAATAAATGGTAATCCGGTGTACCAAGGGCAGAAATCTGATTGCTCTTTAATATTTGCCCCCGTCAGCCCTGAGCAGGGCATAAAGTGAATGTCCTTTTTGGGACTGAAGCCGACTTTTTTCAAAAAGGGCACCAGTTTTTCTTTACATTCTTCATATCTTTCGTTGCTCCAATTTACTGTGGGATCGTCCATCTTATTAATAAGTACTATTAAATGTTTTACCCCTGCTGTTTTTGCTAACATCGCATGTTCTCTGGTCTGTCCACCTTTCTCAAATCCAGTTTCAAACTCTCCTTTCCTGGCAGAGATCACCAGTACAGCCAAATCAGCTTGAGAAGCACCACCAATCATATTTGGGACAAAACTCTTGTGGCCAGGGGCATCTAAAATTGTGAAATGTTTCTTTTCTGTTTCAAAATAGGCACGACCCACTTCTACTGTTTTACCCTTGTCTCGTTCTTCCTGATTTGTATCTAAGGCCCAGGACAAATACCAAGTTTCTCTGTTTTTTTCTTTAGCTTCTCTTTCATACTTCTCAAGTGTCCTTTTGTCAACCATTCCTGTCAAAAACATTATTTGCCCTCCAATGGTTGACTTTCCAGCATCTACATGCCCAATGAATACCACATTTACATGTTCTTTTTTAGGAGCACCTGAGGGTACGAGCACAGACTTAGATTTTCTTATTTCCTCTTTCTCCATTATTTCCTGGCCACCTTCTTCTGGGGGTCCTGAATCTCCCAAGGAACTACCCCCTGGCTCTGTTTCACTTACTTCTTTACTGTGCTCCCATGACTCTTCTAGGGCCATCTCCACCTCTCCATTTTCTACCAGAGCTTCTGAAAGTTCCATGGTAACGGCTGAATTGGAACCTTCATGCAACACTAACTGCTCCTCTTTGGAATGTTCCACAGGTGCCCCCCGTCCCAGCCTTTTACCTTGAGGGTCGCCCGCGCCGGTGCAGGTTTCACGGACGCTGGAGTTGTCGGCCGGGGGGGTCTGCGCTTGGGCCGGGCCGCGCAGGAAAGACGGCACGAACTCCGCGGCGTGTACGTTAGGCACGAAGGGTTTGGCGTTGACGTTGAGCTGACGGCTAAAGGCCGAGCTGAGATGCTCACGCTGGGCCTCGGCCACAGCCAAGGAGGCTCGGTCCCCGCTCGGGGCCGAACCCGGGGCTTCCATGTCTACCTGGTCCCAGTAGTCGGGCGCTGAGTCGCTGCTGCTGCTGCCCAGATCCATGGTCTGAGGACCTGATGGGGAGGGAGCGGGGTCAACAGGCCAGAAAGAGCGGGTTACGCCGCCAGGGGTAAGGCAGCAAGAGCAAGGGGGCAAGGGGTACGGACACGAACCTTTGCGGCAGCGCGGAAGCAGCTAAGTCCCCACGCTGCATTTGCAACTGCGGCGGCGGCAGCAGCAGATATGGCGGCTCAACCCTCTCCCCTTGTGTGTGAGCGGATCTCCTCCCCCAAATCCCAACCACTTCCGACTCCTCCACCGGCCACCCAACGCTGGCTGTGGATTGACTCCTCGCTGCCATCCGTGCGCTGGGTCTCCTTAGTTCACAGTCGTGGGCTAAGTCCAAAAGTAAAAATTTTAAAAGCAAACTATCTATTCATTTTTGTTCACACGATCTGGGTGAGCAATTTGACAATTTAATGATTAAACCTACACAGGCACACCCGATTTACAATTCGACTCAAAGATTCAAGTAAAAATGAAAATTCCTATTGAACAAATGGAAGCAGGCTATGGGCTAACTACCCAGAAACCTAGCAACCAAAGCAAGAAATTAGTGACTAGGGAGGCACTCATAAAATACATGAAGATGTGGCTGAACCTAGGAAATGCAACTTTAGATAACCGATTAATTTGAAATCCAGAGACCTTTTGATTTTCCCGTTTTTAGTGGGCCCCTATAAGCCTGTAACTTTTGCTGATGGTTTCTACAGTCTAAGTATGGAGTTATAACTTCTTTTCATGTCAAGCACTCTGGCTCTCTGCATGGAAGGAATTCCCAAGGAGAACCTTGTCCCCGTGAAGCTGCCCAGCCTACAGCATTTGTCCAGGTGCCTGGACAATGCCTAGCCTGTGATGCTGTAGTGGATCACATAGACAAGCACTGGATTCAGACCACTTAGATTTTTCTAACCAACTATGTTCTGGATGTACCTGCCCCACTCACCAGCACCTCCCCAGAGTACACCCTAGGTCCACAGGCTTTCCTGCCTCATTACCTGGAACCCTACTCACTGCTGGTACTGGGTTTGCTCTAAAAAAGAATCAGTGTCATGTGGGAACTTTCCTTAGCTAGCGGTAATAACATGGGGCTGTGGGTGTCAGCCTAATTAAACCGATTAAGACTTCTGAGATGGACAAAGTCCACAAGACTCTTCACCAGGACTTCACTCTCAGAAAGAGTTTGTAGCATTTTAGCCAGAGCCTAGAAGAAATAGTTTGTAAATCATCCTAATTTAGATCGAAAAATATCCTAGGAAAATACGATTTGCTAGTACAAGATGAAATTATAGAGTCGGATGTTAAATAAATCCAACAAGTCGAAATATTATAAAAATTAGTAACTGATTTATAACAGAAATTTTGTTCTCCAGACTTTAAGGATAGAAAAAAATGTCCTATAAGGGGCTAGCCAGGTGGCATAGTGGTTAAGTTCTTGCACTCTACTTCAGCAGCATGGTTCATGGGGGGATCCAGCAGGGACCTACACACTGTTCATCAAGCCACGCTGTGGTGGTGTCCCACATGCAAAATAGAGGAAGATTGGTAACAGATGTTAGCTCAGGGCCAATCTTCCTCACCAAAAAAAAAGAAAGAAAAAATGTCTTACGTCTAACATACTTGGATCTTTGATGGATTCAGTCTGGGGCTACCACTATTTTACTGGCTCTCTGCTGTTGCCAAGCCATTAGATATCAAACCCCTTCATTCTTTTTGCCTCAAGAAATGGCTTATTTGCTACCACATAAAGATAATGTTCACATCTACTCACAACTAATAGAAAGAACCGAGAGGTTGAATGGGCAGAGACTCTTGGACAGTATTCCACAAATGTGCTGGAGCCTTTCCCGGGCATTCTGCAAACCTAGGATAGACGTACTAAAATGTCTCTGGGAGAACTTGTCAAGGTTTAGGCAGTTGTGTTCACATAAGGTTAGTAACAGTAAGGAAGCAGGACAAACCTGGGATGTTTCCTTTGCTTGACTCAACTGCATTGATCATGAGAATATTAGCATGACTACTACTTCGTAATATCGCTGTTAGAGAACCGCGGATGTTTCACTTTTAGAACTTTCAAGGAGACATGAGAAATAGTGAGTGGATGTCCTCCCAAGCCATCATCCTTGGGACTCAGGGGGAGGCAGGTCCACCAGAAAGAGAAAAACATTCACCGGGCTGTATACACAGAGACTAACTGTGAACAAAATTCTTGGGTTTTGTGATGGGGTGATTGTCTCCAGTTTATCTGCCTAGAACTTTGAAAGAGTTCATAGATAAATGAGAGAATCCTCCTCACCAAAGACTTAAAAAAAAAGATGTAGGCAATATCTGACCATTGATAATTTAATCACTTTCTCCTTAAAATTTTTTATTGTAAAATATAATACAAACACAGAAAATCACATAAAACAAAATTATAACTTATTGACTTAGAAAGGAAACACGCTTGTAACCACCACTCACATCAATAGTTAGAAATTTGCTGGCCAATCTAGAAGGACTCTCTGTACCCCACCCCGTAAATGCAACCACAGGTAACCACTATCTTGACATTTATGGTAATCACCTCCATGATTTTCTGTATGGTTTTATCACACAAATGTGTGCCCAAATATTACAGTTGGATTTTGCCTAGTTTTTTTTTTTTTCCAGTGAGGAAAATTAGCCCTGAACTAACATTTGTTGCCAATCTTCCTGTTTTTTTGCTTGAGGAAGATTAGCCCTGAGCCAGTATTCATGCCAATCTTCCTCCACTTTATATATGGGTTGCTGCCACAGCATGGCTGACAAGTGATGCAGGTCTGCGCCCAGGATCCAAACCCACAAACCCAAAACACTGAAGTAGAGCGTGCCAGACTTCACCACTAGGCCATGGGGGAGCTCCTTGCCTAACGTTTTTGATACTTCTTTTAAGTCTCTCTTAATCTACAGATTCCCAACCTATCCTCCCTTTTTTCATGTCATTTATTCATTTTTAAAAAGTGGATGATGTGACTTGCAGGGTTTTCCACATTCTTGAGTTGGCTAACTGTATCTCTATGGTATAGTTTAGGATATTTATTTTTTCTCTGTATTTCCTGTAGATCAATAATTGGATCTATGAGCTTGACCAGACATAGGTGCAATTTTTTAGCAAGAATTCTTCAAGGGAGATTTTGAGTGTTTCCATAAAGAGGCGCATAAGGTCAGGTTGTGATGATTGCGTAGAAACATTACATACTTGCAGTTGCAAAATTGTGATATTGTATTTCTGTCATTCTCCCTTTCTTTATTAACTGGAATATTGCTTTAAAACATTCCCTTCATCAACAGTTATGTTACCTTGAGGTACAAATCATAAAGGAAAGGCAGGGAAGTGCCTGATTATTTCTCTTTGTTTTCAAAATAATGATTTCATTACCTGTAATTCTACACAGATTACAAATAAAGATATTTAAAAGCAATAATTATGAATTGTTGGATTTACATATATTTGACATGTTTTAAATAATTTCTCTTACTATACTTACTGACGTTAAGATGGTCCATCATTGGCCAGTGGAGGTCTCTTCAAATTGGGTTCTGAATGGTTTTGAGGCTATGCTAGTATTCGTTGATGGTTTATTTACTATCTGGTATGACAAAATGTACCAGACCAATTTTATACATTTCTACCAAACCAGGAATGTTGGTTCTCACTAATAACAGTGGATGATAAAATTAGAAAATAAAATAATTACTCATTTGATTTATCCCACCTACACATATCGTGGTCTCAGTACTACCACCCAATATGATTAGAGAAAATAGATTTTTTATAAGCTCTCCATATTTTCCATCATTATGACATACTTTAAATAAGTTTATCTGATAATAACTCACTTTTGTTGAGTTTTTCCTAGGCACAGGTCATATTTCAATTATTTTCTATGGATTCTCTCATTTCATTATCCCTACCATTCTGTGAAAAAGGTGATCTTATCACTCTATTTTACAGATAAGAAATGGATACTTAGAGACACTGAGTGAATTATCTAAGGTCATGTAGCTAGTAAATAATGGACTTGGTGTTCAAATACAGACAGTATGATTCTAAGGCCATGCTGGCTTCTAACATCTATTACATACCAAGAAAAGAAGAGGGAGATTGGTGGGTTTAAATCACAAATGGGAGAAGAGGGTAAAATCTTAGATTATCTAGGGACAATGGAAATATGGGTGAATTTAAGATAGAAAGGATAATTCAGTGGCATTCTTTTATGAGGACTTACGTTTTCTTTCTGCAGTAGGAGATGACCCTGTGGAGATTGTGAGGGAGGACTGCAATAAGAAAAATGAGGGATGGGGAAAGATTTAAAATAGACTTTTGGGGTGTGGCGAGGTGGCTGACTTGGGAATAGTGAAATTATTTTCTTAAGAATCCAGTTAAGCAAAAACAGTTTAGACTGGAAAACATAATACTGCCAGGTCCTGAAATTTCCCTCTTCCTCCGACATACACCTAGCATCATTGGGCAGCCTAAAGCACAAGGAGAATTTTACTTTCATCCAGGTTTAATGAATAGTAGTGTCAGATGGGCTGAAAGGAAAAGAACAGGAAAATGTCAAGGGGCTAGCGAACACAGGGTTAAGAACATTGTTTTGGATGCCTCATATTTGTTCTCTCAGCATATCTTCTGACTCTCTCGCATAAATATGCCTCTCTATACTGAAGAGCCTGGAAAGCTTAAATTTGCATTTCCCAGAATTTTTGCTACTAGAGTTTCAGATGCATTTTACCCTATGTCAATCTGATGCACACTGATCAGATTTATTTTAGAGCCAATTTAAGTGTAGAGTGATGTGAGGTAAGGCAGGCCTGATTTGGAGTTGTGGATCTAGCTGGCGAAATGTGTTCCTTGAGTTAGCAATTCTGATGGAGTTTCCTGCGTCCAGGAAGGCAACGAGGGCACTCTATGCCTAAAGACAGCAGTTTCATTAGAAGCGTCCTGAATTCTCCACTCCTCAATGTGGCAGTTTCCCCTGGGGGCCAATTCTGCAGTATGACTGTGATAACCTTTCTGAGAGGCCATGAATAGACCTGTATCTCCAGAGCCTAGAGCACAGTATTTATAAGCCCTTAATTCCCCAAATTAATTCTTGTGCTAAATAACATAGAGTCCTTTCTGTTAACCGCAACCAAACAAGTGACTAGGACAAGTGCCAAAAGGCTAGGATTCAAATTCAAGGCCTATGGGGTTGGCCCCGTGCCTGAGTGGTTAAGTTCATGAAATGCACTTTGGTGGCACACGGTTTCACCGGTTCAGATCCTGGGTGCAGACATAGCATCACTCATCAGGCCATGCTGAGGCAGTGTCCCACATAGCACAGCCAGAAGGACCTACAACTAGAATATACAAATATGTACTGGGGGGCTTCAGGGAGAAGAAGAAGAAAAGAAAAAAATTAAAAGCAAATTCAAAGCCTACATTTCTAAATATATCCTTAATTTAATTTCCTTAACCACTCTGTTTCCTTATCAAAAAAGTGGAGACGAATCCACATTCACACATACACCCTGAGGTGCAAGGTGCAAGGACACATGGAGGGTATAAAGAACCACAGAGGTTGGAATTACAAAATACTTGAGCAGCTTCATCAGTGCTCAGACACCACCACTACAATAAAGTGTAGGACAGCAACCTCAATCATGGCTGAAAGGCCTGAGAGCCAAGCTGAGGAGTATGCACAAGAAAATACATTAATTTGGAGGCTAAACAGGAAAAACACATACCTCTAATCTAAGACAGTCTGCATTACATCCAACGTCCACAGC
>NC_091863.1:41960923-42015715 GCF_037783145.1 Equus przewalskii | reverse complement strand
GAAATACTGACCTACAAAAGCAGTAAATCTGCAAAACTCAGGGTTCCTCTCCTGCATCACAACCCCTTGCATATCTAGGCATCCAGGTAAGTCTACCCTCATTGCCCTCATGGGACTTAGGAAACATGTAGAACAAGTGCAAGCATGAAGCACTTTTGCTGAAAGTCCTTTGTCTCTCACCCAGGAGTCCTCTGTCTTCTGTCAGCATCCATAGATGTGTGGCAAATTAACCTGTAAGCTTGCAAGTTGGATGAAACCTCACCTCCTCCACAGTCCTTGACAAACAGATTTGCATACATCATTCTTCCGTTTCCCTTTGCTTTTAGTATAAAGGTGAATTCTGCTAACACAGTCTTGCAGGCTCAGCATGGCTTGACGCTGCCTACTTCTCCAAGTTCTTGTGCCACTTTTTTCCAAATCTCTCTGCCCTTTATTCAAATGGAGGAGAAAAGTAGTGCCTGACATCTGCCCCTTGCCTAACACTTAAGATGAGGCCTCAGTGGTGCTGATAACATGGCCTGCAGCTCAAGGCTAAGCCATGTTATTCCCTTGTTGCACACAAACAACTAAATCACCCAATCAAAACTCAAATCCTATAATAGGCTCTTCTTAAACCGCATCAGATTCCCCATGTCATGCATTTCTTCACCGCAATGAGTAATAAACTCAACTTACTTAACTACCTGTCTGCTCTTGGTACTGTTTGGCTGGATGGCATTGACATATACAACGTCAGTTGTTCTTTCAGTTTAGCAAACGTGCCAATTTCTTTCCTGCCACAGGGACTTTGCACATATTGTTCTCTCTGCCTAGAATACTGTTCTCTTCACCTCCTTAACCTTGCTAATGCCTCTGCAATTAATTAATTAATTCCACAAATAAGTGTCAAACATTTACCATGTGTCAAGCACTGTGTTAGTTACAGGCATGCATTGGAGAGCAAAACCAGACATCGTCATATATCTCCTTTTCCTTACAGTTAAGCAGATAAGATAAAAATTAATCCAATATCACATTAATGAATATGCAATTATAAAATAACTTAACTGCTCTGATGATAAGAAGCATACTTCTTGCGGTTCATGATAGTAAAAAACTAACCTAGGCTTAGGAATGGAGGACAATTGAGTGGCACTAAAGCTGGAATCTGAAGGATGGATGGAACATTCATTAATGACCTGTCAGTCCTTACTGCAGGTATAGCATGTACAAAGAATCTATGGTCGGAGTAACTGAAACAGGTTCAAGGAACTGAAAAGCGTTTGTATGACTGGAGTACAAAGTACAAGTAAGAGAGTAGTGTGAGATGGGGAGGCAAACAAGCATAATGGCTGAGTGCAATGGTTTGTGCAATCAGACTGCCTGCATTTGGCCCTCAACTGTCTCACTTACTAGCTGTGTAACAGAGGGCAAGTTGTCGAACCTCTTTGTGCCTTACCTGTATACTCGAGCATGATTACAAACTGCCTTATAGAGTTTTTATGAGAATTTGGTGATGTAATGCCTGTAAAGCACATGGGACCATAAAAACTGATTACAAATGACATTCAACGAATGTTAGCTGTTATTATTGCGACCATGGTGGACAGGCAAGGATGGCAGGGCTGAGACTAGGATGGGATAGCAGTGGTTCAAAATTAAAAGAGGCTCTCACTTTTTGATTCTGACTCTGTACTTGGATGACTCTGAGTTTGAGTATTCCTTTACACTTTGCATTCTAGGTACTTATCTTGTCTCACCCTAGTCCTGGCCCTTAGAGAGAGATCAGACCATGTTAAAGATTTTTTGGTTTTCTCCTAAGAGCAGGGTAAGATTTTTGAGAGTTTTAACACAGTGGAGTGAGTGGGGTATGTGTGTGACATGCTGTAATGTTTGTTTTGAAAATATCATTTGGAAAAATAAAGATTGGAGGGAAGCCAGAGTCAATGTGGATAGTGATCAGTTAGGGAACAGTTTAAACAGTCAAAGCATAACAATGGTAAGAACTTGGACGAGAACGGTGGTAATGGAGATAGAAAGACAAGGACAATTTTGATAAATATCTAGAAGTAAAATCTATAGGACTTGGCAATGAATAGCACGTAAAAGGCAAGGGCAAGAGAAGTGACAAGTATGATGCCTAGATTTCTGGTGTTTGCAAATGAATAGACTGTGATACCACTGAAAGAGATGATAACACTGGAAGAAAAACAAGTTTAGGAGGAAGAGTATGCATTTGTCTTTGGTCATGTGGAGTTTGAGGTGCCTTTGAGAAACTCAGTTGGATATATTGAATAGAAAGTTGGTTATTCTAGTCTGGAGCTCTGTTGATGGTGTGGGCTGAGAAATAAATGTCCTTGGTAGCTTATGGATGGTGATTCTAAAGATGAGGGTATCATCGGGATTGCCTCAGGTAGAGCAGGGAGTGATAATAAGAGGCCTTAGAACCAAGCCCCCCAAAACTCAAATACTCAATGGCTAGATAGAGGAAGATGACCTTACAAAGCAAATAGATAAATGGCCAGAAAGGTAAGGATAACACCAGGAAATTAGTCACATGAAGTCAAAAGAAAAGAGTGTTTCTAGGAGGAAAGAGTGCTCCATGGTATCAGAGGAGGGAGGAAGGTCAAGGAATTGAAGAACGGAAATTTTTCATTGCCTTTAGCAGCCCAGAGGTGATTGGTTATATAAGCAATGAGAGAGATTGCAGGAAGCGATGGAGTGAAAATCAGATGTAGGCTGAGAGGTAAGAAGTAGGTGGAATAATGGCAGCAGAGCCATTCCTTTCAAGACATCTGGCTGTGAGGGGAGGGAGAGAGAACAAGCACTTTTTGGAGGAGTTCCTAAGTTCAAGGAAGGGTGATTTAAAAAAAGGAATTTGCCAAATTTAAATTTTCAGTATTTTATTAAGAGTTTACTCTGGTGCCCGGCGTTGTGCTAAATGCTTTACATGCATTATGAGATTCAATCCTTACAGCATTCTAATAGTAGAGGACTATTATCTCCATTCTAGAAATGAAAAAGCAGAGGCTTGAAGAGATTAGTGCCTTGCCTAAAGTTACACTGCATCTAAGTGGCAAGGTAAGATGCCAGTGCCAGTGTGACACCAAAGCCTGTGCACTTAACTACTTCAGTAATCCGTATGTTTTCCTTCGAATTTCAGTTGTGCCTCCTTGATTCTTTCAATTCTACCTGTCCTTCCTCTCCTTTGGCTATCTAAGAAATCTAGGGTAACCAAAGGAACACCGAGAAAACTAGATGTCTCAGCATCCTAGAGGGACACTGGAAGTTCTTTGAAGTGGAGGTGATGGAAAGGAGGGGCAACACTTCCAGAGGTGTCTCTGTGCTTTCTCTCAGGTTCTGGTGAGTTTGGTGGCCGTGACCTGCCACTCATTGCAGCATATATATTTTTTAACACCGGAGATGGAGGACAGCGATTTGTCCAGAGATTGGGGTGGGGAGTGTGGTGGTGTGCAAATGCTTGGAGGTTTTCTCTGTCTGGACATTCTACCTAACATCTGAGGGGTGGTCGCCAAGCTCAGGAACATAATTACACTGTCTTCTATAAAACAGAGAGATTCCTTCACAGGACTCATGCCCATCAAAGGGGAAGGCCAACAGGGAAAGCAGGGATATTCGCACTGAGCCCAGATTTTTTGAGCTGTGGACAGAAGTGTCAGACGGGGGTTCCTATTTTAAAAAGCAGCTTCTAGAATAGATCTTTCAGTGCCCTTTCAGCCTACATTTAGCAATGCCTCTCTGGTAGGTTCTGAGGACCTGCAAGGAATCTGTGTCTGTCTCTGCCTTCACCGTTATCTTACAGCAAGGATGGGACATGTACATTAATCAAAACTACCATCTGTGTCTCTTTTGTTCACTGCTCTATCTCAAACACCTAGAACACCCCTAATTTTGTTAAACAAATAAAATACAATTATATGTTTAAATGATAATAATAGTGAGATTTATTGAGTGCTTGTTGTGTGTCAAGCACTGTTTTAAGTGTTTTGTTTGTATAAAATCATTGTGGTATGTGTTATGAGGGACAGGCACCTAGTGCTATACCAGGGTGATCTAACCGAGTTTGAGGAGTCAGGGAAGATCTCTCCAAGGAAAGTCATTTGCATTACTATTTAAAGGAAGTGTAGACTTTAACTAGGTGAAAAAGGGAGTGGAGATGAAAATCATTCTAGGCACAACATTCCAGAAATAACAGTGTTTATAAAAGCTCTGGTGAAGGAGAGAAACCTTGACCAAGTTGAGAGCCTGAAAGAAGGCCTGTGTGGTTGGGCCATGTAGCACTTATAGCTCACATTATGGATTTTGGTGTTTTTGTCTAAGAGCAGCCAAGAATTTTAAATCAGAATATGATATCAATTTTTCATAAAATTCTACTTGCACTATAAACAACAGATGGAAGAGCAGGGCTGATGTGAGCAGATCAATAAGGAGAATGTTGCAGTAGTTCATGTATGGCATGATGGTCACTTGTATTAAATTACTGGTAGTAGAGATGGAGAGAAGTGGAGAGATTTAGGAGTTAAAGGTAGCCAAACTTAATGTTGGAGAGGATGTCAGATATAACTCCCAGGGCTGGCCTGTACGACTGGATAGATGGTGATAACATCTGCTAAGACCAGAGGAGGACTAGGTTGTGAGTAGAGTAGTGCAGATGTGCTGACTTTGAGGTGCTTCAGAATCAGCCAAAGGGCAATGTCAAGTAGGCTGAAGTAGGTCAGAGACATTTCTATGATAACTGGAGGGAAGGCAACAATTATGGAAGTAAGTGAAAGTATGCTTTTAGATTTGGAAGTAGGAAGTTGAGATAGTCTCTCCTGAGTACTTTTATATTCTCAGTAAAATACAAGGTATGGTCAGCTTCTGAGAGTGAGAGGAAAGGAGATCAGGTGTTTGAAGACTTTTTAAGTTTGAAATGGTCACTACAGGTAATCGGAGAGAGAGCTGATTGGAAAAATAAAGTAAATTTACTGGCCACTATCTAGGGTGTGGTTGAGGTTGAAGTCTATGGTTGTAGATGGTACTGATCTCCCTACTCATATGATTTTTCACCAGAATCCTGCTGCTTCTTGAATGCAGGCCTGGGTTCATCCAAAGTTTGATATTGGAAAGTTTCTGAGTTGAGTGACTGTGTAATGCTAGTGCCCTTAAATGAAGAATTGAATACAGAAGTGTGCACACATTTCAGGTAAGAGGAGTGCATTGAGATGAAATCTGAGTTTGAGGTGCTTGTGAAAACATCCAGGATGAACAGGAGCCAACTGGACATTTTAGTCTGATGGTTAGGAATTAGCTCCAGACCAGAAATATATATTTGGAAGTCACCTCAACTATCAGTATCAAATGAAGCCATGAGTTTGAATTAATCCATCCAAGAATGTAGGAAATACACCATGTAAAGAGCTGATGGCCAAGGATGGGACCTTGGGAATACTAGGAGATTAGAAATGAAATTTCAGAGGCATTGGAAAGTAACCAGGAAAGAAAGTAGAATCATAGACACAAAGGAAGGGGGTGTGTGTGATGCTACAGAGAGGTAAGGTCAGATGAGAACTGAGAAAAGAGTCCTTTGGGATTCATTAATTAGGACATGCTGGTTACCCTATTGAGAACTGAGTTAGTTGGGGAAAGTGGGGGCCCATAGGGAATGAAGCCAGACTGAATTAAATTGAACTGTGAGGAAGGGAAGGCTATTTTGTTTGATGGTTCTTCAATTGGAAGGAAATGGGGAGGAGAGTTTGGTAGTTAGAGAGGGGATGCAATGGAAAGTTATTTAGGATGGGAAATACTTGAATATATTTTTTTTAGAATGAAGAAAAGGCGGCATTAAAGAGGGAGAAAGTGAAAATGTAGGAGAGAGAGAATCAGACGATTTTTATCCTTCTGATCTCTTATTCTCAGAGCAATCTTCCAGGTAAGGCAGCATTATCCCTATTTTGCAGAGATCAGGCAACTGAAACGGAGAATTTAAGTCACTTTTCTGTAATAACACAGCTAGTAAGTGGGAA
The DNA here is from genome assembly GCF_037783145.1 of Equus przewalskii. Taxonomy (NCBI): domain Eukaryota; kingdom Metazoa; phylum Chordata; class Mammalia; order Perissodactyla; family Equidae; genus Equus; species Equus przewalskii. The sequence goes on along the minus strand of NC_091863.1, from coordinate 42,009,710 downwards.
CCAGGACTTGAACCCAGTTATAACTCCAAAATGGTTGCACTTTCCACAGTATCTTGTCACAAACACCTTGAACATTGCTCTCTCTAAGGACAAAAATGTTGACATAGTAAACTCAGTACATTTCTAAAAAATTTACTCTTAAAGAAAACTCCTCCCACTCTGACAAGTAATATGAGGTTCACCTTTTCTGGAATGTCTATTAATAACAGACACTCAGCTGGATATTTCATATTCATTTAATTTAATTTTTGCAAAATTAAGGCAAAGTAAATATAATGCTTACACTTTTAAAATGAGGAAACCAAGATTCACCGTAGTCACAGCTCTTGCCCTACTATACTGCAATCTTTGAGATTGTAGGAGACAAAGATTTTAATATTAAACAAAGATTTCTTTGTTCAATCTCTCCCAAATAGACCAGTTTACCAGTGGTTTTTCAAAAGTCCCCACAAATTAGTGGACTATAAATGATGCTTTTTAAAAAAACATCTTTATTGACGTATAACCCACATATCATAAACTTCACCCATTTAAAGTGTACGATTCAATGTTTTTAGTATTATTCACGGAGTTGTGCAATCATCACTACAACCTAATTTTAGAATGTTATAATCACCTTCAAAAGAAAACCCATACCCATTAGTTGTTACCTCCCAATCTCCACTCCTTCCCTAGGCAAATACAAATCAAATGTCTGACACCATAGATTTTCCTATTCTGAATGTTACATATAAATGGAATCATATAATACGTGTTCTTTTGTGATTGGCTTTTTACACAGCATAATGTTTTCAAAGTTCATCCGTATTATGGTATGTATCAGTACTTTATTCCTTTTTATTGCCGAGCAACACTTTACTGAATGGATTTGCCATATTCCATTCATCCATTCATCAACTGATGGCCATTTGGGCCACTTACAACTTTTGGCTATTTATGAATATTGATGATATGAATATTTGTGTACAAGTTTTGTTTGAATGTATGGTTTCATTTCTCTTTGGTAGGTACCTAAGAGTGGACTTGGATCATATGGAAATTTTATGTTTCAAGTTTTGAGGAACTGACAAACTGTTTCAAAAGAAGCTGCACTATTTTATATTCCCACTAGCAATATATGTGTTCTAAATTCTCCACATCCTTGTCAACAATTGTTATTGCCTGTCTTTTTTGTTATAGTCATCCTAGCGAATGTGAAGTGGTATCTCACTGTGGTTTTGATTTGCACTTGCCTAATGGCTGATGATGATGAGCATCTTCTCATGTGCTTATTGGCCGTTTGTATAACTTCTTTGGAAAAACATCTATTCAGATTCTTTGCCCACTTAAAAAATTAGGTTATTTGCCTTTTTTTAATTATTGAGTTACGAGAGTTTATTATACATTCTGGATATGCGTATTGCTGGATATTGCTTGCAAATATTTCCTGTGAGTTGTCTTTCAACTTTCTTGATTTTGTCCTTTGAAGCACAAAGGTTTTTAATTTTGATAAAGGCCAGTTTATGTATTTTTTTTTCTTTTCTTGCTTGTGCTTTTGTGTCATATGTAAGAAGCCTTTCCCTAACCCAAGGTCATAAAAATTTACTCTTATGTTTTCTTCTAAGAGTTTTAGCTCTTACATTTAAGTCTTTGATCAATTTTGAGTTAATTTTTGTATGTGGTATGAGATAGGAGTCCAGTTCATTCTTTCGTATGTGGATATCCAGCTGTCCATTATCATTTGTTGAAAAGACTATTATTTCCTCTTTGATTTTTCTTAGTACCCTTGTTAAAAATCAATTGAACATAAAGGTGAGGGTTTATTTCTGGACTCTTAATTCTATTCCACTAATCTCTATGTCTATCCTTATGCCAGTGCAGCATTGTCTTGTTTACTATAGCTTTGTAGTATGTTTTGAAATCAGCTGTGTGAATAAATTCTCCAATTTTGTTCTTTTTTTCAAAATTGTTTTGGTTATTCTTTGTCTCTTGCATTTCTATATGAATTATAGGATCAGTTTGTCATATATGAATTTTAGGATCAATTTCCCTTATAAAAGCCAGATAGGATTTGATAGGAATTGCATTGAATCTGCATATCGATTTGAGGAGTATTGCCATCTTAACAATATTAAGTCTTCTGGTTCATGAACATGCAATGCCTTTCAGTTTATTTCAATCTTTAATTTCTTTCAACAGTTTTTCTAGTTTTTAGTGTACAAGTATTGCACTACTTCTTAAAAACAGACTTTATGTTTTTGAGCAGTTTTACATTCACAGAAAAATTCAGCAGAAAGTACAAGGAGTTCCCATATATCCCCTACTCCTACACATGCACAATCTCCCCCATTATCAACATTCCACCAAAGTATGGTACATTTGTTACAACTGATGAACCTATATTGATACATCATTATCATCATAGTCTCTAGTTTACATTAGTTTCACTCTCGATGTTGTACAATCTCCGTGTTTTCACAAACGTATAATGATATGTACCCACCATTAGTACTATCATACAGAATAGTTTCACTGCCCTAAAAGATCTCTGCGCTCTGCCCATTCACCCTCCCTTCCCCCAACCCCTGGCAACCACAAAAATTTACTGTATCAGTGGTTTTGCCTTTATGTCAGATAGTTGAATTAGACAGTATAATTCCATACTGCTTTTCCGTATTGGCTTCTTCCACTTAGTAATATGCATCTAAGATTCCTCCATGTCTTTTCATGGCTTGATATCTCATTTATTTCTAGTGCTGAATAATATTTCATTATCTGTACCACAGTTTATTTATCCATTCACCTACTGAAGGACATCTTGGTTGCTTTCAAGTTTTGGCAATTATGAATAAAGCTGCTATAAACCTTGCACAGGTTTTTGTGTGGACAAAAGTTTTCAACTCATATGTGTAAATACCAAGGAGGGCGATAGCTGGATCTTGTGTTACTTTTTAAATTTTACTTCCAAGTATTTTATTCTTCTTTTATGCTATAACAAGTGAAATTGTTCTCTTAATTTCATTTTTGGGTTTCTCGTTGCCAGCATCTAGAAATACAAGTGAGTTTTATCTATTGATCTTGTATCCTGAAACTTTTCTGAATTCATTTATTACTTCTAACAGTTTTTCAGTTGATTCATTAGGATTTTTAACGTATTAGATCATGCCATCTGCAAATAGAAATCGCTTTAGTTCTTCCTTTTCAATCTGGATTCCAATCTTTCTTTTTCTTGCCTGATTTCCATGGCTAGAACCTCCAACACAATGTTAAACAGAAGTGGCAAGAACAGACATCTTTGTCTTTTTCCCTGATATTACAGGGGAAGTATTCAGTCTTTCACAACTATGTATGATGATAGCTGTGGGGTTTTCATAGATGCCTTTATCAGGTTAAGGAAGTTTGTTTCTATTTCATGTGTTGAGAGTTTTTATAATGAAAAGGTGTTGGATTTTAAAAGTGATTTTTGTTAAACTATTGAGATAATCTTGTGGTTTTTGTCCTTTATTCTATTAATACAGTATATTATATAAATTAGGTTTGGGTTGTTAAAACACCCAAGCATTCTTGAGAATCCTCCCACTTGGTCATGGTGTACAATACTTTTTATATATTGCTGAATTAGGTTTATTAGTACTTTAGTTGAGATTATTTGTCAATATTCATAGGAATATTGGTCTGTAATATGTTTTCCTTGTTATATCTTTGATTTTGGTATGAGAGAAATACTGGCCCTATGGAATGAATTGCAAAGCATTTCTTCCTGTTTTATTTTTTTGGAAGAGTTTAAGAATTAGTATTAATTCATCTTTAAACAATTTGGTAGAATTTGGTGAAGCCATCTGATCGTGAGTTTTCTTTGTGGGAAGTGTTTTGACTACTAATTCAATCTCTTTACTTACTACAGATCTATTCAGATTTTCTATTTCTTTTTGAGTTAATTTTGATAGAGTGTTTCTAAGAATATGTCTATTACATATGGGTTGTGTAATTTGTTGGCATACAATTGTTCATTGTATTTCCATATTTTTTTTTATTTCTGTAAGGCTTATTAATGATCCCTCTTTCATTCCTGATTTTAGTAATTTGTCTCTTCTCTCTTTTGTTTCTTGGTCAGTCTACTTAAATGTTTGTCAATTTTTTTTCTATCTTTTCAAAGAACTAACTTTGAGTGTCATTGATTTTTCTCTTTTGGTTTTCTTTTTCTATTTTATTTGTTTTCATTCTAGTCTTATATTAGTCTAGTTCTCCTTTTGCTTGCTTTGGGTAAACTTGCCCTTCTTTTTCTGGTTTCTTAATGTAGAAGATTATGTGCTTGAGTTAAGATCTTTTTTCTTTTTTAATATAGGCATTTTCAGCTATAAATTTCCCTCTAAGCATTGCTTTAGCTGCATTCTTGAGCAATTAGTTATTTGGGAGTGTATTGTTTCATTTCCACATTTTGTGACTTTCTTAAATTTCTTTTCCTTATTCTTTCTAACTTCATTACATTGTAGCTGGAAAAGATAATTTGTATGATTTCTATACTTTTAAACATATTGAAGTTGTTTCATGACCAAGTACCTTATCTGTCTTGGATATTATTCCGTGTGTACTTGAAAAGAATGTTTATTTTGCTGTTGCTGAGTGGAGTGTTCTGTGGATATCTGTCAGGGCAATGGTTTATAGTGCTGCTCAAGTCTTCTATATCCTTGTTGATCTTCTGCCTCGTTATTCTATCCATTATTAAAAGTGGAGTATTAAAGTCTGAAATATTATTGTCATTATATCTGCCTTTATTTATGTCAGTTTTCATCTCGTGTATTTTGGGGCATTTTCTGTGGGTGTATATATGTTGTATTTGTTAATTCTTCTCAATGAATCAAATCCTTATAATTAAAAATATTTTTGACTCTAATAACAATTTTTCCTTAAAGTATATTTTGTCTGATATTAACATAAGCACTCTAGTTCTCTCTTTTTTATTGTTTGCATAGTATATAATTTTCTATCCATTTACATTTAAGCAATTTGTGTCTTTGAATCTAACATGTCTTTTGTCATCTACTTAAGTTGTATCATGTTTTTTTAAAATGCATTCTTCCAATCTCTGCCTTTTGATTGTTTTTTGTACTCCATTTACAATTAATGTCACTACTGATAAATAGGATTTATGTCTGCTATTTTTCTGTGTATGTCTTACATCTTTTTTTACTTCTCTTTTCCTTCATTAATCCTGTATTTTGTGTTAAATGGATATCTTCTAGTGTACCATAGTAATTCACTTGTTTTTTCTTTTAGTATGCTTTTGAATAACTTTACTAGTGCTTACTAGTGCTGATGACAATTAGCATCTTAATGTAAAACAATATCATTCAACTTAATATTAAATTAATTTCAATAGTACACAAAATCTTTTCTTCAAAACATGTGTTCCCTATCCCCAACTTTGTGTTTTTATTTCAAACAAATTACATCTTTATGCATTATAAATCCATCAAAACAGTTTTATAATTATTGCTTTATGAAATTGTACTTTAGATTCATAGAATAAAAATGTTATAAACAAAAATACATTTATACTGTCTTGTATATTTGTCTACATCATTACCTTTACTGGTGCTCTTTATTTCTTCATGTGAATTTGAGTCAGTGTCTAGTGACCTTTTATTTCAGCCTGATGGACTCCCTTTAGTATTCTTTGTAGGACATGTCTGCTAGCAACAAATTCTATCAGTTTTTGTTTACCTAGGAATGTCTTAATTTGTCTTTCATTTATGAATAGTTTGGCTGGATGTAGAATTCTTGGTTGACAGTATTTTTCTTTCACTACTTTGAATATGTCATCCCACTACCTTCTGGCCCCCATGGTTCTTGATGAGAAGCCAGCTGTTAATATTGGTGATCTCTCACATGTGATAGGTCACTTTTCTCTTTCTTTTTCAAGTTTTTCTCATTGTCTTTGGCTTTCTACAGTTTAGCAATGATATGTCTAGGTTTGCCTCTCTTCAATTTTATCCTACTTCAATTTTATTGAGCTTTATAAATGTGCAAATTAGTTTTTTACATCAAATTTGGGAGTTTTTGTCAATTATTTCTTTAAATATTCTTTCTTGTATTAATTTCTTGTATTTTTTAACTCTAGAATTTGTATTTGAATTTTTTAAAATTAGTTTTTATCTTTTTATTATTCACTATTTTGGTGAGATATAGTTCTCATAGTTTCTGTAAATTCTTTAACCATATGTTCTTTGAACATATTAATAACAAATTATTTAAAGTCTTTGTCTACTAAGTTCAACATCTGTCCCCCTCAGGGACATTTTTCTGTTGTGTTTTTTCCCCCTTGTGTACATGGCATACTTTTTCTTTATTTATTGTACAATTTTTGTTGAAAACTGGATATTTTAGATAGCATATTGTAATAGCTCTAGTGTCAGACCTCCCCTTTCCAGTGTTTGTTTTTTTGATTTTATTTTCATTATTTTTGCTGCTATTTATTTATTTAGTGAATTTCCTGAGCTACAGAGGGAGGGAATATGGGAACAATCTCAAGCTAAAACATCACATTTCCTACTGTCTTATTGAGGTTCAGTAGTTTCTCTTGGATAGATGATTTTCAGTTTGTTCTGTGGGGTTGGCCAATTTCCAAACTTCTGAAATGATTGATTTTAGTTATTTTCCCAGGTATTTCTTTGTTTCTGTAGAAGAGTAGGCTCACTGAGGTCTTCATTACAACATGTAAGATGTTCCTCTACCATCAATACTTCTTTAGAAAAATTAAAATATAATGGACTAGAATAGCAAGTATTGGTGCATTGCATGTAATAAAGTTAGGTACTGTTTTATGAAATTTTTATTCATAGATGTGTATATTTACTGGTTTGTAATGTAAAATACACTTTTTACTGTAGGTTCTGATTAAAAATAGCCAATATAACAATGCTATATAAATGTAAGTGTGCAACACAATCACTTGGAGGACTAGTGAAAATACTTGTTTCTGAGCTCCACTTCATACTTTCTGATTCCGTAGAGTGAGAGGTGGGTGAGAATTTGCGTTTTTTAATCAGGTTTCCACATGATGCTGATGCTGCTGCTCTGGGGACCACACTTTGAGAATCACTGTACAAGACCAATAGCTTTCAACCCCGCTTGCTACTTAGAATCACTTGTGAATGTTTAAAAATGTAAGGATATCTAGTCTCTACCCTAGACTAACTGAATTCAAATCCCTAGAAGTGGGGCACAGCATTTCTGACCTACATAAGGAGTTGAGATCTCTGTACTACATTGTGACCTTTTTGAGGGTAGGATGGAGTCTTTTGTCTTTTATCCTTGGTCTGCCCTTGTGTAGGTGCTCAATATGTGCTGAATAAACTGGCTTAAAAATGGCCCTAGAGGGGCTGGCCCCGTGGCCGAGTGGTTAAGTTCGCGCGCTCCGCTGCAGGCGGCCCAGTGTTTCGTTGGTTCGAATCCTGGGTGCGGACATGGCACTGCTCATCAGACCACGCTGAGGCAGCATCCCACATGCCACAACTAGAAGGACCCACAACGAAGAATATACAACTATGTACCGGGGGGCTTTGGGGAGAAAAAGGAAAAATAAAATCTTTAAAAAAAAAAAATGGCCCTAGAGTTTTCTAGTAGTGGAGGACAAATTACCCTTGGATGAGGCAAGGTTTTGAAGATAAAAGGGTCAGACAGGGCTGGTGTTTCTCCAAATGAAGCCCCACCCTATCTTGTAACCCAGATACAAAAAGGGGCTACAGGGTTGTGTGGGGTTTATGTCTATCAGAAATTATTCCCCAGTGCAGGAAGGGTAAAGGAAACTTAAGTCCAAACATTTTTTGTGATGTCTTTTCAGCACAGACACAGAGAAGACCCCATCCTGGATTTTGCTGCCATGTAACTTTAGAAAAGGACTGACTTTATTCATGGCCTGTTTTTATCTACCTCAGCTCTTCCTACTCCCCAGTTTCCTTCTTTCTCTGAAAGGAGCACTGGTAACTAGGTGAAGATTGCTGAGCTCCTGAAAGCCAGACTTCAGGGTAGCAAATTTTCCCTCTGCCTTTCTTCGAGTCCAAATTCGGTGCCTCAATTTGGCCTCAGCTATTTTCTGCAGCATCTATTTCCTGCAGAGTTTCCATGACCCAGCTCTGTCCCTCAGGTACCTAGTCTCATTCGGTTACATAGTTGACTATTTGTGGGTTTTTTCCTAGGTGTCTTCTTAACAGTGACGTTACTATGTTAGCCACATGCATGCACTCTTGTTAACTCTAATGTATCCTCATGACATAGTCGAGAAGATGGACACTACAAGTAAGGTATGCTTCTAGATTGAGCAGTATGCTTCTCCACTCTCTTGCCTCTTACAGACTTTTCCTTCTGTGACACATTCAGAGACTAACCCTTTTCCTGCACATCCACTGCTCATTAGTAGAAAAGCTTTTCTCTTCTGTTCTGTAATCAAGCTATGGAGTTGTCTGTATTGTTTTAGAACACGCTGAAGTTCGAGGATGTGGCTCTGTATCTCAAAGAGGAGGAATGGAGTCAGCTTGACTCCTCCCAGAGGACTCTCTACAGGGTTGTGATGATGTGATGCTGGAGAATTCTGGAAACATAATCTCACTTGGTATGTGAAATGTACCCTCTTCCCTGTGTTCTATTTTAAGATTTGGGATAGTCTTATTTTTCCTGGCTTTCTTTCCCCTTATCTGTCTTTTATTATTAATTCACCCACCCAGCATACATTGAGTGCCTGCTGCACGCAAGGCACTGTGCTAGGTCTTGGAGATATGAATCACCCTATCTGAAATAGCATTCCTATAATTTTCTACACCCTTGCCCAGGTCTATTTTTTCTCCATAGGATATTGCTGGCTGACATTTCTTTGTTCATTTATTACTGTCTGTCTCCCATATTAAGATAAGTCCCACGAAGGCAGAGACTCTGTCTTTTGTGCTAACCAATGCATCCTAGGTACGTAGAATAATGCCTGGCACACAGCAGATGCTCAAAATAATTGGTTGAATGAGTTCTGAGATACAAGGCATTACCCTTGCCGTTGATGTCCTTGTCCTCAAAAGGTTCACAGCTTCGCAGGGGAGACAGACAAACAGCGCTGAAATACTTGCACTTTCCTGAGTACACCAGGCTCTCTCATACCAGCTGTCTTGCTGCTTTCTACACGTCCTTCAAGGTTCAGCATTTCATGTCTGCCTCCTTTCCATCCATTCAACTAACATTTCCTGATGGCCCACACCGTTCCAGGGACTGTCACATTTGCCAGGGAACTGGAGAGTGCTGACAAGAATAAAAGCATTCTAATCTGTGCCCCACGGGAGTTTAATCCATTTACTTTTTTTTATCAATAAGTAATTATTGATAAGTAAGGACTTACTAGTGCCATTTTGTTGTTCTCCGTCTGTTTTGTACTTCTCTTTTTCCTCTCTTGCTGTCTTTCTTTGTGATTTGATGAGTTTTGCAGTGATATACTTTGATTCTTTTCTCTTTATCTGTTTTATGTCTAGTATAGGCTTCTTCTTTGTGGTTACCAAGACACTTACATAAAAGTTCTTATAGTTACAACAGTCTATTTTAAGCTGATAACAGCTTAACTTCAATTGCATACAAAAACTGCACTTTTTACTCCCTTCTCATGCTCTGTTATTGATGTCAGAATTTGCTTCCTTTTATGTTGTGTATCCACTAGCACATTTTTTGGTACAGTTATTCGTTATACTTTTGTCTTTAAACTTTCACACTAGGGTTAAAAGTGATTTACATACCACCATTACAATATTACATTATTCTGTATTTATCCATATATTTGTTTGTTTGTTTGAAATTTCAGGTGTACATCATTCTATTTTGACTTCTGTATAGAGTACATCGTGTTCACCACCAAAAGTCTAGTTGCCATCGGTCACCATACATTTGTGCCCCTTTACGCCTTTCACCTTTGCCGCACCCCGCTTCCCCTCCGGTAACCACCAATCTGTTCTCTGTTTCTATGCATTTGTTTGTTGTTGTTGTTTTATCTTCCACACATGGCTGAAATCATACAGTATTTGGCTTTCTCTGTCTGGCTTATTTAGCTTATCATAATAATCTCAAGATCCATCCATGCTGTTGCAAGTAGCACAATTTTGTTTTTTGTTATAACTGAGTAGTGTTCTCTTTTGTATATCTACCACATGTTTATCTATTTGTCTTTTTTTTTCCTGAGGAAGATTAGCCCTGAGCTAACATCTGCTGCCAATCCTCCTCTTTTTGCTGAGGAAGGCTAGCCCTGAGCTAACATCCATGCTCATCTTCCTCTACTTTATATGTGGGACACCTACCACAGAATGGCTTGCCAAGCGGTGCCATGTCTGTACCTGGGATCTGAACCGGCAAAGCCTGGGCCGCCGAATCGAACGTGTGCACTTAACCACTGCACCACTGGGCAGGCCCCTCTATTTGTCCTTTGATGGGCCCCTGGGTGCTTCCACATCTTGGATATTATGAATAATGCTGCAATGAACATAGGGATGCATAAATCTGTTTGAATTGTTGATTTCATGTTCTTTGGATGAACACCCAGTAGTGGAATAACTGGATTGTATGGTATTTCTATTTCCATTTTTTTGAGAAATCTCCATACTGTTTTCTATAGTGGCTGCATCAGTTTGCATTCCCACCAGCAGTTTCTGAGGATTCCCTTTTCTCCACATCCTCTCAAACCTTTGTTATTCCTTCTCTTGTTAATTATAGCCGTTCTGACAATGTAAGATGATATCTCATTGTAGTTTTGCTTTGCATTTCCCTAATAGTGATGTTGAACATCTTTTCATGTGCCTGTTGTCCATCTGTATATCCTCTTTGGAAAAATATCTGTTTCATATCCTCTCCCCCTTTTTTGATCAGATTGTTTGATTTTTTGCTGTTGAGTTGTATGTGTTCTTTATATATTTTGGAAATTGACCACTTGTTGGATCTACGATTTGCAAAATATTTTCTCCCAGTTTGTGGGTTGTCTTTTCATTTTGTTCATAGTTTCCTTTGCCTTGCAGAAGCTCTTTAGTCTGATTTAGTAAAATTTTTTTATTTTTTCTTTTGTTTCCCTTGCCTGAATAGATATGGTATTCAAAAAGATGCTGCTAAGTCCCCTGTCAAAGAGTGTAGCGCTTGTATTTTCTTCTATGAGTTTTATGGTTTCAGGTCTTACGTTCAATTTTTGAATCTATTTTGAGTTAACTTTTGTGTATTGTGTGAGATAATGGTCTCCTTTCTTGTTTTGCAAGTGGCTGTCCAGTTTTCCCAACAGCATTTATTGAAGAGACTGTCCTTTCTCCATTGTTTGTTCTTGGATCCTTTGTCGAAGATTAGCTGACCATAGATGTGTGGTTTTATTTCTGGGCCTTCAATTCTGTTCCATTGATCTTTGTGCCTGTTTTTGTGCCAGAATCATGCTGTTTTGCTTACTATAGCTTTGTAGTACATTTTGAAGTCAGGGATTGTGATGCCTCCAGCTTTGCTCTTTTTTCTCAGGATTGCTTTTGCTATTTGGGGTCTTTTGTTGTTCCACATGAATTTTAGGATTCTTTGTTCTATTCTCGTGAAGAATATCATTGGGATTCTTATTGGGATTGTGTTGAATCTGTAGATTGCTTTAGGTAGTATGGACATTTTGATTATGTTTATTCTTCCAATCTATGAGTGTGGAATATCTTTGCATTTCTTTATGTCACCTTTGACTTCTTTCAATAATGTCCAATAGTTTTGAGTATATAGATTTTTCACCACCTTTGTTAAGTTTATTCCTAGATATTTTATTCTTTTTGTTGTGATTGTAAATGGGATTGTATTCTTGACTACTCTTTCTGCTAGCTTGTTATTACTGTACAGAAATGCAACTGATTTTTGTATGTTAAGTTTGTACCCTGCAACTTTGCTATAGTTGTTGATTATTTCTAAAAATTTTCTGGTGGATTCTTTAGGATTTCTATATATAGAATCGTGTCATCCACAAACAGTGAGTATTTTACTTCTTCCTCTCCAATTTGGATCCCTTTTATTTCTTGTTCTTGTCTAATTGCTGTGGCCAAAACTTCCAGCACCATGTTGACTAAGAGTGGGAAGAGTGGGCACACTTGTCTTGTTCTTGTTCTCAGAGGTATGGCTTTCAGTTTTTTCCCATTGAGTATGATGTTGGCTGTGGGTTTGTCATATATGGCCTTTATTATGTTGAGGTACTTTCCTTCTATACCCATTTTATTGAGAATTTTTATCATGAATGTTTGTTGGATCTTGTCAAATGCTTTCTCTGCATCTATTGAGATGATCCCGTGATTTTTATTCCTCATTTTGTTAATGTGGAGTATCACATTGTTTGACTTGTGGATGTGGAAGCATCCCTGCATCCCTACAATAAATCCCACTTGATCATGGTGTATGATTCTTTTAATGTATTGCGTATTCAATTTGCTAATATTTTCTTGAAGAGTTTTGCACCTATGTTCATCAGTGATATTGGCCTGTAATTTTCCTTTTTTGTGTTTTCCTTGTCTGGTTTTGGTATCAGGATAATGTTGGCCTCATAGAATGAGCTAGGAAGCATCCCATCCTGTTCAATTTTTCAGAATAGTTTGAGAAGAATAGATATTAAATCTTCTTTGAATGTATGGTAGAATTCGCCAGAGAAGCCATCTGGTCCTGGACTTTTGTTTTGGGGAGGTTTTTGATTACTCTTTCAATCTCTTTACGTGTGATTGGTCTATTCAAATTCTCTATTTTGTCTTGATTCAGTTTTGGGATGCTGTATGATTCTAAGAATTTATCCATTTCTTTTAGGTTATCTAGGTTGTTGGCATAGCTTGTCATAGTAGTCTCTTATAATCCTTTGTGTTCCCATGGTATCTATTGTAATTTATCCTCTTTCACTTCTAATTTTATTTATTTGAGTCTTCTGTCTTTTTTTCTTAGTGAGTCTGGCTAACATTTTCAACTTTTTTGATCTCAAAGAACCAGTTCTTAGTTTCATTGATACTTTCTACTGGTTTTTCAGTCTCTATTTCATTTATTTCTGCTCTGAGCTTTTTTTAAACATTGGCTCTGAGCTAAGATCTGTTGTCATTCTTTTTTTTTCTTCTTCTTCTCCCCAAAGTCCCCCAGTACATAGTTGTATATTCTAGTTGTAAGACCTCCTATTTATGCTGTGTGGGATGCAACCTCAGCATCGCCTGATGAGCAGTGCTAGGTACACACCCAAGATCCATAACTATGAAACCCTGGGCTGCCGAAGCAGAGCACGCAAACTCAATCACTCAGCCACGTGGCTGTCCCCTCTGCTCTAATTTTTATTATTTCCCTCCTTCTACTGACTTTGGGCTTTTTTCTTCTTGTTATTCTAGTTCTTTTTGGTGTAGTTTAAGATTACTTTTTTCAGATTTTTCTTGTTTGTTGAGGTAGGCATGTAGTGGTATATACTCCCCTCTCAGTACCACTTTTGCTGCATCCCAGAAGAGTTGGTATGTTGTGTTTTCATTTTCACTTGTCTTCAGGTATTTTTTAAATTTCTTCTTTGACTTCTTCATTGATGCAATCGTCTTTCAGCAGTATGTTGTTCAGTCTCCATATATTTGTAACTGTCTCAGCTTTTTCTCTTGCAGTTGGATTCTAGTTTCATAACATTGTGGTTAGAAAAGATGCTTGATATGATTTCAATCTTCTTAAATTTATCGAGACTTGCTTTTTTCCCCAACATATGGTCTATCTTTGAGACTGTTCCATGTGCACTTTAGAAGAATGTGTATTCTTCTGTTTTTGGATGGAATGTCCTTTATATATCTATTAAGTCCATCTGGTCTAATGTTTCATTTAAGGTCAATGTTTCCTTGTTAACTTTCTGTCTTGATGATCCTTCCATTGATGTAAATAGAGTGTTAAGTTCCCTTACTATTATTATGTTGCTGTCAACTTCTCTCTTTAGGTCTTTTAACAGTTGCTTTACATACTTTGGTGCTCCTGTGTTAGGTACTTATATATTAATAAGTGTTACGTCTTCTTGGTGGAATGTCCCTCTTATCATTATATAATGCCCATCTTTGTCTCTTGTTATCTTTTTTATCTTGAAGTCTTTTTTGTCTGTTGTAGGTATAGCTACATCCACTTTCTTTTGCTTACCATTTGCTTGGATTATCACATATCCCTTTACTCTGAGCCTATTTTCGTCTTTAAGGCTGAAATGTGTTTCCTGAAGGTAACATATTGTTTGGTCTTGTTTTTTAATCTATCCAGCCACTCTGTGTCTTTTGATTTTTTAATTCAATCCATTTACATTTAGAGTGATTACTGATATATGGTGGTTTAATATGGCCATTTTATCTGTTGTTTTCTGGTTGTTATATATTTCCATTGTTGCTTTTTCCTGTGTTTCTGTCTGTCATTTCAGTTTGGTGTTTTTCTGTGATGTTTTTCTTGGTTTTATTTTTATTTATGATTTGTGACTCTGTCCTGATTTTTTGTTTTTTGGTTACCATGAGGTTTGTATAAAAGATCTCATAGAAGAGATAGTCCTGTTTCTGATAGCCTCTTATCTCCATTAGCTTGTGCAGGCTCCATCACTTTCCAATTGTCTTTCTATGTTTTTGTTGTCATAAATTATTCTTTTTTGTGTTGTGACTTTGTGACCAAATCGAAGGAGATATATTTTTTATACTTCTTTTCCATTTATCCTTTATGTTATGATTGCTTACTATCCTATTTTGATATAGAGCTGCAATTTTCTGATTCTGTCTGTCTATTTATCTCCTTGCTCCAAGATTTCTGACCTTTTGCCTTTTTGTTTCATGTAGGAGGGCTCCCTTCAACATTTTTCATAAGGCAAGTCTAGTGGTAATGAACTCCCCCAGCTTTTGTTTGTCTGGGAAAGCTTTTATTTCTGCATGATATCTAAAGGATAATTTTGCTGGGTAGAGTATCCTTGGCTGACAGTTTTTGTCTTTCAGTATTTTGAATATATCATTCCACTTTCTCTTAGCCTGTAGTGTTTCTGCTGAGAAATCCACTGAAAACCTGATGGTGGTTCCTTTGGAGATTATTTTCTTGTCTCTTGTTGCTCTTAATATTTTTTCTTTGTCACTGACTTTTCACAGTTTTAATATTATATGCCTTGGAGAAGGTCTTTTTGCATTGAGGTAATTAGGAGTTCTCTTAACTTCATGTACTTGCATCTAGTTCCTTCCCCAGGTTTGGCAAGTTCTCAGCTGTTATTTCTTTGAATTAACTCTCTGTTCCTTTCTCCCTCGCTTCTCCTTCTGGGACACCTATAATCCTTATGTTAATTTTCCTAATTGAGTCAGATATTTCTTGAATAATTTCTTCACATTTAAAAAATCTTAGTTCTCTCTCTTCCTCCTTCTGAATCATTTCTAGGTTTCTATCTTCATGCTCATTACTTCTCTCCTCCATATGTTCTGTTGCATTTTTAATGCTTTCTACATTATTTTTCATCTCATTAATTGTATTCTTCATCTCCTGAATTCCTGCTTGCTTTTTTTTTTTTTTTTTTAGAGTTTCATACTCTTTGGTGAAGTACTTCTGTTCATTAATTTTATTCCTGACCTCATTGAACTATATTTCTGTGTCTTCTTGTAACTTGTTGAGTTTCCCATGATGGCTATTTTGAATTCTCTGTCAGTTAGATGGTAATCTTCTATGACTTCAAGTTTAGTTTCTGGAGAATTGTCATTCTTCTTGTGTTCTGCTGTGTTACTGTAGCTCTTCATGGTTTTTGATGAATTGATCATCTGCTGGCTCATTTGTGGTAGTAACCACCTTTCTTATTTGGACACAGCTTTGGTTACTTTACTTCTGAGCTGCTTCTGATTGTATTTGAGAGCATGCACTTTCCACCTTCCACTGCTTCTGCCATAGGCATTGTCAGTGCCCTCTTTTGCCTTTCAGGTCGCTGGTGCCTTGCTGTTTATGATGTTGCTGCAGTCTCAGGTGTTGCCATGGGGGTCACCAATCTGCAAGAACTTCTGCTGCTTCCAGGATTACCTGGGTTTTGTGTTCCTCCACTGGCTCTCCATGGACTTGGATGTTGCTGCTTCATGCACTACTTCCACTGACGTTCTTGGGGTGTTTGGGGGTGCTCATTGCACCACTGTCAGGGGTGCTGGTTTCACAGGTATCCCTGTCACTGCCAGGGGCCCAGAGACCAGGGGATTTGTATGCAGCCCCCACTGGAGGTGGAGCTGGTGTCAAGGGTGCTACCACTGTGGACCGGATCCCTAGTTCAGTAGCAGTTCTTATGCCTCTGGTAACAGGTTCTACCTGCCACTGTTGGGGCATAGCAGGGGCTGCTTTTAATGCTCCCCACACTTCCACTGCAGTCAGATGGAGCCTGGGCACCTGCCACTACCTCCACTTTGCCAGCAGTTGCACAGGGCCTGGGCACTGGCTGCCCCCACTCACAGTTGTGCAAGCCACTGTATGAGGATTCATGCCCTGGACTGCTGCCACTGGGTGAGGGGAAACGTGGTGCTCTCCTAGTTCCACTCCCTCCCAGGGGTCCACACAGCTTCAGATATATAGATGCATAGATCTCTTAGGCATCCTGTTGTGCTATGCAGGGAATCCTCTGTTGGTCAATGGATGTCCGTTTGGTTGTAACTTAGAGGGGAGAGACAAAGGGAACAACTTACTCTGCCATGATGTTGAAATCACTTACTCATTTTGAGTTAATTTTTGTGTATAGTATAAGATAATGGTCTATCATTCATTCTTTTGCATGTGGCTGTCCAGGTTTCCCAACACCATTTACTGAAGAGACTCTCCTTTCCCTATTGTGTGTTCTTGGCTCCTTTGTCAAAAATTAGCCATCCATAAATGTGTAGGTTTATTTTTGAGCTCTCAATTCTGTTCCATTGATTTGTGTCTGATTTTCTTCCAGTACCATGCTGTTTTAATTACTATAGCTTTTCAGTATATTTTGAAGTCATGGAGTTTGATATGTATTTGTCTATGTATTAACATTTATCAGTGAGATTTATACTTTCATATGCTTTCATGTTGTTTTTTAGTGTCCTTTTGTTCAAAGTGGAAGAACTTCCTTCAGCATTCTTATAAGGCTATAGTGAAAAGGCAACACAGAAGGGGAGAAAATATTTGCAAATACATATCTTATTAGAGATTAATATCTAGAATATATAAAGAATTCCTAAAATTCAACTACCAAAACACCAAAAAAATAATAAAAAATGAGCAAAGGATTTGAATAGAAATTTCTTCAAAGAAGATATACAGATGGCCAATAATCACATGAAAGGATACTCAACATCATTAATCAGTACGGAAATGTAATTCAAAACCACAGTGAGATACAATGTCTTACCCATACCCATAAGATGGCTATTACAAAAATAAATAAATAAAAGCAAAAAACTAAAAATAGGACGTTTTGGCAAGGGTGTGGAGAGATTGGAACCCTGTGTTTTGCTGTTTGGGATACACAATGGTACAGCTACTGTAGAAAACATCATGACAGTGCTAAAAAAAAATTAAACATAGAATTACCTTATGATCCAGTAATTCTAATACTGAATGCAGGAACTTGAACAGATATTTGGATACCAATGTTCATAGCAGCAGTATTCACAATAGCTAAAATGTGGAAATGACTAAAATGTACATCAAGGCCAGCTCTGGTGGCCTAGTGGTTAAGTTCAGTTTGCTCTGCTTCGGCAGCCTGGGTTCAGTTCCCAGGTGTGGAGCTAAACCACTTGGTGGCCGTACTGTGGTGGTGGCTCATATACAAAAAGAGGAAGATTGGCAATAGATATTAACTCAGGGTGAATCTTCCTCATCAAAAATAAAATAAAATAAAATTTACATCACCAGATATATGGATAAACATAATGTGGTATATGTATACAATGGAATATTATTCAGCCTTAAAAAGGAATGAAATCTGACAAGTGCTACAACATGGATGAACCTTGAAGACAGTATGGTAAGTGAACTAAGCCAAGTACAAAAGTGCAAGTATTGTAGGATTACACTTAGATATCTAGAGTAGTCAGACTCACAGACACAGAGTGGTGGTTTCCAAGGGCTGGATGGAGGAATGGGGAGTTTTGTTAATGGATATGGAGTTTCAGCTTGAGATGATTAAAAAGTGCTGGAGAGGAATGGTGGTAATGGTTGCACAACACTGTGAAAGTATTTAATTCCACTGAACTGTACACTAAAAATGGTTAAAGTTATTATATATCTATATATCTATATCTAATCTATCTAATATTTCACTTGACCATCACCTTCAATCACAGCCCCTCATCCAGAGACAATAATGTTTATCTTAGTCTTTTTAACCATTCCCAATATCCATAGTGTTGTTATACCATATTTTATTTAAACATTCCTTAATGATAAATTTTTAAACTCTTCTAGGTTTTCATGTTACAGTGCTGCAGTGAGAACATCCTTGTACATGGTTCTGTAGGATAAAATCCTACAAATAGAATGACTAAGATAAATGATGAGAATGTTTTAAATTTTGATACATAATGTTTAATTACACTCCAGAAGTTTTAACAGGTTTCACAGTGAGTGCACATTTTTCCATAATATTCCCTAACCAATGTTTATTATCAGTCATTTTTAGTCTTTTCTAACACTATGGATAATAAAGAAAACGGTATGCAATTATTGGGTTAATTTGGATTTACCTGCTAACTAGAGAGCTTAATTCTCTGTTCACATATTTGTTGACCTCTTTCCTCCTCTTCTGTGGATTTTCTCTTCATGTAGTTTACTTATGTCTACAAGATTGTTTCTTTTTTCTTACTATGTGAGTACTTTATTTTATTTTGATGTTAATCCTGTCATATTTTGCATATATTCTTCTGATCTGCCAATTACGTTTTTTTAAAAAAGAATTATTGACATATAGTTCACATACCTTGCAATTCATACATTTAAAGTACAAAATGCAATGGCTTTTAGTATATTTTTAGAATTGGACAAAATCATTACAATCAATTTTAAAATATTTTTATCACCCGAAAAAGAAACCTCTCACCAGTTAGCCATCACCTGCCCAATCCAAACTAGATCTAGGAATCTTCTAATCTACTTTCTATATCTATAGATTTGCCTGTTTTGGATATTTAATAAAAATGGAATCATATAATATATGGTCCTTTGTGATTGACTTCTTTGACTTAGGATAATGTTTTCAAAGTTCATTCATGTTGTAGCATATATGAGTACCTCACTTATTTTTAATGCCATATAATATTCCATTGTATTGATATACCACATTTTATTCATCCTCTTCTCAGTTGATAGATGTTTGTGATTTTTCCACTTTTTGGCTCTTGTGAATAGTGCTGCTATAAACATTCTTCACATTTTTCACATATGAACATTCATATACAAGTTTTTGTTTGTACATATGTTTTCATTTATTTACAGTATATACATGGGGTGGAATTGTTTGATCATATGCTGACTCTATATTTAACACATTAAGGAACTAACATCCTGCATTTCAAAGCAACTGCACAATTTTATATTCCCACTGTAGTTTATTATGGTTTCAGTTTTTCCATATCCCCAACAACATTGCTATTATCTTTCTTCTTACAGTCATCTTAGTGGGTGTGAAGTGCTGTCTCATTGTGGTTGTGATTTGCATTTCCCTGATGACTAATGGCGTTGAACATTTTTTTCATGTGCTTATTGGCAATTTGTAATCTTCTTTGGAGAACAATTTATTCAGATCCTTGCCCATTTTTCTATAGAATTATTTGGCATTTTGTTGAATTGTAATACTTCTTTATATATTCTTGATACAAGTCCCTTATCAGAAATATGATTTTCAGTTATTTTCTCCCATTCTGTGGGTTTTCTTTGCACTTTTTTCATGGTGTCTTGTGAAGCAAAAAAGTTTTTAATTTTAATGATATCCAATTTAGCTATTTGCTTGTGCTTTTGGCGTCATATCTAAGAAACAATTGCTAACCTAAGATCAAGAAAATTCATACTGTTGTTTTCTTCTAAGAGTTTTATAGTTTTCGCTCTTACATTCAGATATTTGATCTTTTTAGGGGTCATATTTTTGTATGTGGTGTGAGATAGGAGTCCAAAACATTCTTTAACATGTGAATGTCCAGTTATCACAGCACCAATTGTTAAGATGCTTCTTTCTCCATTGTCTTGGCACCCTTATCGAAAGCTAATTGGCTATAAATATAACAGTTTATTTCTGGACTCTGAATTCTATTCCACTGATCTGTACATCTATACTGTTGTCAGTATTGCACTGTCCTGATTACAATAGCTTTGTAATAAGTTTTGGAATTGGGAAATATGTGTCCCTCAACTTTGTTCTTCTTTCTCAAGATTTTATTAGCTTATCTGGGTCCACTGAATATACATATGAGTTTTAAGATCATCTTAATTTCTGCATAGAATCAGCTGATAGGTATTGCATTGAATCTATATATCAGTTTGGGAAGTATGGCAATCTTAATAATGTTGTTGTCCTATCCATGACCACGACACGTCTGTTCTTTTATTGAAGTCTTCTTTAATTTATTTCAACATTTCATAGTTTTCAGAATGTAAATTTTGTACTTTTTTGCTTAAATTTATTCCTAAATTTTTAAAAATTGTTTTACATATTGTTTCAAATGGAATTGTCTTCTCAATTTCAATCTTGGTTTGCTTATGCTACTGCATAGAAATACAGTTGATTGTTTTACTGATTTTGTATCTTGTAACACTGATGAACACATTTATTAGTTCTACTAGCTTCTTACTGGATTCCTTAGAATTTTTTTTATACAACTTCATGTCATCTATGAATAGAGATAGCTTTACTCCTTCCTTTCTTATCTAGATGCATTTTATTTCTTTTATTTTCCCTAATTTACCTGACTACAACCTCCACTACAATGTTGAATAGAATTGGTGACAAGAGATATCTCTGTCTTACTCCTGAGCATTGGGAGAAATCGTTCCATCTTCCTCTATTAAGCATGATGTTAGCTCTGGGTCTTCCTTAGGAGCCTTTTCAGTTTGAAGAAGTGCTTTTACATTGTTAGTTTGTTGACTGACTTTTTTAGCTTGTTGACTGACGTCAGAAATGGGTGTTGAATATTGTCAAATACTATCTCTATTGAGGTTATTATGTTGTTTTTGTCCTGTATCCTACTGATGTGGTATATTATATTGAATTTTTGATGTTTAAACAACCTTGCATTCTTCGGATTATTCCAGATTGACATGGTGTATAATCATTTTTACATACAGGCATACTTCAGAGATATTGCAGATTTGGTTCCAGGCCACTGCAATAAAGCAAAAGACAAAATATTGCAGATAAATACATGCAGACAAAATATTGCAAAGATATGAAAGATTTGAAAAACACAATAGAAAACCTTTGCAGTATATGTTTATACATTTATATCAGTGGGCTCAATAACTGCAGGATACATAATCTTTTCAAGTGCTATTGCTATTTGCCAAAACTGACCGCATGCTGACCATAGAGCAAGTCTCAGCAAATTTTGAGACAATGACATAATAAAGACTATATTCCTTGACCAAAATGCCAAGCTAGACATTAATACCCAGTGATAACCAGAAACTCCCTCATATGTTTTTAATTGAATAAATATCCTTCTAAATAGCACAGAGCTTGAAGAAGAAATCTCCAATGAAATTACAAAATATTTTGAACTGAATAACAATGAAGATTTATGGGATACAGGTTTTTTTTCAATTTTACTTATTTATTTATTTATTTTTATTGCAGTAACATTGGGTTATAACATTATGTAGCTTTCAGATGTACATCATAATATATTTCGAATTCTGTGTAGATTACATCATGTTCACCACACGATAACTAATTATAGTCCATCCCCTCACATGTGAGCCTAATCACCCCTTTTGCCGTCCCCCCTTTCCCCCATGGTAACCACCAATCCATTCTCCATTGCTATGTGTTTGTTTGTCGTTGTTTTCATCTTCTACTTATGAGTGAGATCATACGGTATTTGACTTCCTCCCTCTGACATATTTCACTTAGCATAATACCCTCAAGGTCCATCCATGTTGTCACAAATGGCCGGATTTCGTCAGTTCTTATGGCTGAGTAGTAGTCCATTGTGTATATATACCACATCTTCTTTATCCTTTCGTCCCTTGATGGGCACCTAGGTTGCTTCCAAGTCTTGGCTATTGTGTATAATGTTGCAATGAACATAGGGGTGCAAGTATCTTTATGCCTTTGCATTTTCAAGTTCTTTGGATAAATACCCAGCAGTGGAATAGCTGGATCATATGGTAGATCTATCCTTAATTTTCTGAGGCTACTCCATACTGCTTTCCACAGTGGTTGCACCAGTTTGCACTCCCACCAGCAGTGTATGAGAGTTCCCTTCTCTCCACATCCTCTCCAACATTTGTTGTTTCCTGTCTTGTTAATTATAGCCATTCTGACCAGGGCGAGGTGATACCTCATTGTAGTTTTGATTTGCATTTCCCTGATAGCTAATGATGCTGACCATATTTTCATATGCCTGTTGGCCATCCATATATCTTCTTTGGATAAATCTCTGTTCAGACCTTTTGCCCATTTTTTAATTGGGTTGTTGGGTTTTTTTTGTTGAACTGTATGAGTTCTTTGTATAATTTTGATATTAACCACTTATCTGATATATGGTTTGCAAATATCTTCTCCCAATTGTTAGGTTGTCTTTTCGTTTTGTTGATGGTTTCCTTTGCTGTGCAGAAGCTTTTTAGTTTGATGTAGTCCCATTTGTTCATTTTTTCTTTTGTTTCCCTTGCCCATTCAGACATGGTACTTGAAGATATGCTGCTAAGACCGATGTCAAAGAGCATACTGCCTATGTTTTATTCTAGAAGTTTCATGGTTTCGGGTCTTACATTCAAGTCTTTAATCCATTTTGAGTTGATTTTTGAGCATGGTGTATGGTAATGGTCTACTTTCATTCTTTTGCATGTGGCTGTCCAGTTTTCCCAACACCATTTATTGAAGAGACTCTCCTTTCTCCATCGTATGCTCTAGGCTCCCTTGTCGAATATTAGCTTCCATAAATGTGTGGGTTTATTTCTGGGCTCTCAATTCTGTTCCATTGATCTATGTGTCTCTTTTTGTGCCAGTACCATGCTGCTTT
The DNA here is from genome assembly GCF_037783145.1 of Equus przewalskii. Classification (NCBI taxonomy): domain Eukaryota; kingdom Metazoa; phylum Chordata; class Mammalia; order Perissodactyla; family Equidae; genus Equus; species Equus przewalskii. The sequence goes on along the minus strand of NC_091863.1, from coordinate 41,986,551 downwards.
TGTTACTATGGCTTTGTAGTATATTTTGAAATCAGGGAGTGTGATACCTCCAGCTTTGCTCTTTTTCCTCAGGAATCCTTTGGCTATTCGGGGTCTTTTGTTGTTCCATGTAAATTTTAGGATTCTTTGTTCTATTTCTGTGAAAAATGTTGTTGGAATTTTGATAGGGATTGCATTGAATCTATAGATTGCTTTAGGAAGTATGGACATTTTGACGATGTTAATTCTTCCAATCCAAGAGCACGGGATATCTTTCCATTTCTTTGTGTCCTCTTCGATTTCTTTCAACAGTGTTTTATAGTTTTCTGTGTACAGATTTTTCACCTTTTTGGTTAAGTTATTCCTAGGTATTTTATTTTTTTTTTGCAATTGTAAATGGGATTGTATTCTTAATATCTCTTTCTGCGACTTCGTTGTTAGTGTATAGAAACACAACTGATATTTGTACATTGATTTTGTATCCCGCGACTTGAGTGTATTCCTTTATTGTTTCTAAAGGTTTTATAGTGGAATCTTTAGGGTTTTCTAGAGATAAAATCATGCTGTCTGCAAAGAGTGACAGTTTCACTTCTTCTTTTCCAATGTGGATCCCTTTTATTTCCTTTTCTTGCCTGATTGCTCTGGCTAGGACTTCCAATACTATGTCAAATAAGAGTGGTGACAGTGGGCATCGTTGTCTGGTTCCTCTTCTTAAAGGGATAGCTTTCAGTTTTTCTCCATTTAGAATGATATTTGCTGTGGGTTTGTCATGGATGGCCTTTATTATGTTGAGGTATTTTCCTTCTATACCCAAATTACTGAGAGTTTTTATCATAAATGGATGCTGTGTCTTGTCAAATGCTTTCTCTGCATCTGTTGAGATGATCATGTGATTTTTATTCTTCATTTTGTTAATGTGGTGTATCATGATAGATTTGCAGATATTGAACCATCCCTGCATCCCTGGAATGAAACCCACTTGATCATGATGTATGATCATTTTAATGTATTGTTGTATTCGATTTGCTAGTATTTTGTTGAGGATTTTTGCATTGACGTTCACCAGTGATATTGGCCTGTAATTTTCTTTTTTCGTCTTGTCCTTGTCTGGTTTTGGTATCAAGATAATGTTGGCTTTGTAGAATGAGTTAGAAAGCCTCCCTTCCTCTTCAATTCTTTGGAAGAGTTTGAGAAGGAAAGGTATTAAGTCTTCTTTGAATGTTTGGTAGAATTCACCAGGGAAGCCATCTGGTCCTGGACTTTTCTTTTTTGTGAGGTTTCTGATTGCTGTTTCGATCTCCTTACTGGTGATCGGTCTATTCAAATTTTCTAATGCTTCTTGGTCCAGTTTTGGAAGGTTGTATGATTCTAAGAATTTATCCATTTCTTCTAGATTATCTAATTTGTTGGCATATTGCTTTTCATAGTATTCTCTTATTACCTTTTGTATTTCTGAGGAGTCCATTGTAATCTCTCCTCTTGCATTTCTGATTTTATTTATTTGAGCCTTCTCTCTTTTTTTCGTGGTCAGTCTAGCTAATGGTTTGTCAACTTTGTTTATCTTTTCAAAGAACCAGCTCTTTGTTTCATTATTTTTTTCTATTGTTTTTTTAGTCTCTATATCATTTATTTCTGCTCTGATTTTTATTATTTCCTTCCTTCTGCTGATTTTGGGCTTTGTTTGTTCTTCTTTTTCCAGTACCATTAGATGGACTTTTAGATTGTCTATTTGGGATTTTTCTTCTTTTTTGAGGTAGGCCTGAATTGCTATGAACTTCCCTCTTAGAACTGCTTTTGCTGTGTCCTACAGATTTTGGTATGTCGTGTTTTCATTTTCATTTGTCTCCAGGAATTTTTTGATTTCTCCTTTGATTTCTTTCTTGACCCAATCGTTGTTCAGTAGCATTCTCTTCAATCTCCACATTTTTGTGGCTTTTTTGGTTTTCTTCCTGTAGTTGATTTCTAGTTTCATTCCTTTGTTGTCAGAAAAGATGCATGGTGTTATTTCAATCTTCTTAAATTTATTGAGACTTGTTTTGTGGCCTAATATGTGATCAATCCTGGAGAATGTTCCATGGGCATTTGAAAAGAATGTGTATTCTGTGGTTTTTGGATGGAATGTTCTGTATATATCTACTAAGTCCATCTGGTCTAATGTGTCCTTTAAGGCGAGTGTTTCCTTATTGATCTTCTGTTTGGATGATCTATCCATTGGTGTAAGTGGAGTGTTAAAGTCCCCTACTATTATTGTGTTACTGTCTATTTCTCCTTTTATGTCTGTTAATAATTGCTTTATATATTTAGGTGCTCCTATGTTGGGTGCATAGATATTTACAAGTGTTATATTTTCTTGTTGGACTGTTCCCTTTATCATTATGTAGTGCCCATCTTTGTCTCTTGTTACAGTTTTTGTTTTAAAGTCTATTTTATCTGATATAAGTATTGCTACCTCCACTTTCTTTTCTTTGCCCTTTGCATGGAATATCTTTTTCCATCCTTTCGCTTTCAGTTTGTGAGTGTCTTTAGGGCTGAAGTGTGTCTCTTGTATGCAGCATATACATGGGTCTTTTTGTTTTTATCCAATTGACCACCCTATGGCATTTGATTGGAGCATTTAGTCCATTGATGTTTAAAGTAGCTATTGATAAATAGGTATTCATTGCCACTTTGTTACTTTTTTTCTGCGTTTTAGTAGTTCTTCTCTGTTCCTGTCTTTTTTTCTTGCTCTCTTCCCTTGTGGTTTGATGGCTATCTTTAGTAATATGTTTGATTTCTTTTGTCTTACTTTCTTGCCTGCTTATTATAGGTTTCTGATTTGTGATTACCATGAGGATCCTATTTAATATTCTATGTATATAACAGTCTATATCAAGTTGATAGACTCTTTAGCTAGACCTCTTTCTAAAAGCTCTACTTTTTCACTCCCCTCCTCCCACATTTTATGTTTTTCAAATCATATATAATCTCTTGTTTAGTGTGTGTCTATCCATCACCCTCTTATCATTGAAATAGGTGATTTTAGTATATTTGTCTTTTAACCTTCATAATATCTTCACAGGTAGTTGATCTCCTATCTTTACTATTTTTACCTTTACAGTGATTTTATTGCTTGTTTTTTTTTGTGGTTGTTTTGTTGCTTTGATAATAATTTTTTTTATCTCTGTTTGTGGTCATTGCTTTCCCACTTAAATAAGTCCTTTCAGCATTTCTTGTAGAACTGGTTTCTTGGTGATAAACTCCTTTAATTTTTGCTTGTCTGGGAAGCTCTTTATCTCTCTTTCCGTTCTGAATGACAACCTTGATGGATAGAGTATTCTTGGTTGCAGGTTTTTTCCTTTTAGCACTTTAAATATTTCGTGCCATTCTCTTCTCACCTGTAGGGTCTTGGCTGAGAAGTCCACTGATAGCCTGATAGGCTTCCCTTTACATGTCAGTTGTGGCCTTTCTCTTGCTGCTTTTAGGATTCTCTCTTTGTCTTTCACTTTGGACATTTTAATTATACTATGTCTTGGTGTGGGCCTCTATGGGCTTATCTTGTTTGGAGCTCTATGTGCTTCCTGAACTTGGATGTCTGTTTCCTTCCTCAGGTCAGGAAAATTTTCATATATTATTTGTTCAAATAAATTTTCTTCCCCTTTGTCTCTCTCTTCTCCTTCTTGGACACCTATAATCTGAATGTTAGCATGCTTGATATTGTCCCAGAGTTCCCTTACACTGTTCTCATTCTGTCTAATTCTTTTTTCTTTTTTCTGTTCTGTTTGGGTGATTTCATCTAGTCTTTCGTCTAGCTTGCTGATCTGTTCTTCTGCATCCTCTGCTCTGCTATTGAGTCCCTCTAGTGAATTTCTCATTTCCAGTATTGTATTCTTCATTTCTGGTTGTTGTTTTTTTTATCTTTTCCAGTTCTTTGCTGATGAGCTCACTGTGTTCATCCAGTCTTCTCCCAATATCTGTGAGCATCCTCATGATATTTTGCTTCAACTCTTTGTTGAGTAGGTCACTTGTTTCTGCTTCATTTAGTCCTTTTTCTGGGGTTTTGTCCTGTTCCCTTGCGTGGAAAGTATTCCTTGTCTCCTCATTATGCCTCTTTCTCTGTGCTTACTTCTGTGTATTAGGTGAGTCAGCTATGTCTCCTGATCTTGGAGAAGTGGCCTTATGTATGAGATGCCTTATGAGGCCCAGCAGTGTGCTTTCCTCTTGTCACCAGTCCAGAAGATCCAGGGGTGACCCCTTTGTGGGCTACTTGTGTCCTTCTGCTGTGGCAGGGTTGCTCGCACTGCAGGTACCCAGGAAGTCCATTCTTTCCTTCCCTGGCCAGCTGTTTGTAAATCTGGTTTGGGGAGCCTCAGCACTGTTGGCTACAAAGTCTATCAGCACACTCCTATTGCAGTTTTCCTCTTAATTGGGTTGGTATCCAGTGTAGATGGTTGCTAGGCTCAGGGGCTTACAGTTGTGATAGGCCTCAGGCCTACAAGGCTGTTGTCAGTTCTCTTTGGAGTGCAGCTGAGTGGGGCTGGCCCTAGGCACAGGAGCACTCAATTGCTTCAGGCTTTGGAAGGTGGGGCTGATCATTTTTATGGCTATTTGTGAAGCATAGGTCTTCTGCCTCTGATAAGCCTTACCACCCCCCCAGGACCACACACACTGTCAACACAGTCCTGGTCCATGCACACTTCTCAACCCCCTCAAGTGTACCCCGATGCTGCACTGCAGAGGCCCCCACCTCTCCACCAATGCCCCCCACAGTTCACCTGGTCCTCACACAGGCCCTGCCCCACATAGGCAGACACCCTTGCCTGCCTGTAGAGTATCAAGGCACCCAGTCAATGCAGGCTGAAAAGTAGCCTGAGGGCTTGTTGTTGGTTGGGCTGGTCCCTAGGGTGGGTTGCCTGCCCTGGCTGAACTGGATTCAATCTGTGCTCTAGTGGGTGTAACAGACCCCTGGGCTAACAGGCCAAGGGATGAACCTCAATGGTGCCCACTGGGGTCTGTGTTAGCATGCCTGGACAAGTTCAGAACAATGGCCCCCTCTAATATCTCAGTCTCCGGAGAGGCCCCTCCTCTCACCAAGGTGCCCCCAGAACCCACCAGGTGAGTCTCGTTTCACCAAAGGACTGTCAGCCTCCTCTCTGGTGATTTTAGGTTGCTGTAATGAGTGAGTTTATGCGTGGGCCCTCTAAGACCTGGGTCTTTACAGCTTTCAGCCGATAGCTTTTGTGGGGGTATCCTCGCTGCAGTTAATAGCCAGCAAAGCCAGACAGTAAGACCCCCACCTCAGTTGGGCTGAGTCTGAAGGATGCTTATAGCAGTATCGGGCCCCCACTCCGGTCCTCACTCCTCCAGGGAGGGCTGCGTCCCTTAGAGTGGCTCTTGCCTGGCCAGCTGAGAAGCTCTACTGCTCCCGAAGGTGGCTTCTTTCCTCTCCAGCAGGAATTTCTGCCTCTTCTGCCTTAGTCAGGACTGTCCCTTGTTGTTGGGGTTCCTTTTATCCAGTTTCCAGTTTTCTCTCCCGGGTAATTTTTCCAAAAATAGCTGTAACCTGGTTGTGTTGGTGGGACGAGGTGAGTTCAGAATCTACTTATGCCGCCAACTTGACGAGATCTCTGGGATACGGTTTTAATATGTATACCACAAAAAAAAAGGAAAGGCAAAAACTCAAGGACTTGTGAATCTATCTCAAGAATTTGATAAAACGGCAGATTAAATGCAAAGAAAACAGAAGAAATGAAATAAAGATAAGAGCATTAAACAGTGAAAAACAAAACAAAATAGCCAAGATTGGTTCTTCCTAAAGATAATACAATTGACAAACACCTTGTGTGGGCCTGAACCAAGAAGTGAGAAGTTATTTAAAAACCAATGTCTGGAATGAATGAAGAGACATCACTATTGACAATAAAGATATGAAATGATCATTAGTCAAAATCATGAACTATACGCAAATAAATTTGAAGATTTAGGTATACATAATGCACAAATTTCAAGAAGTCACAATAAAATGACACCAAAACAAAACAAAAATCTGAATTGTCCTATATGTACCAAACAAATGGAATCTGAAGAAAAGAACAAAAACAACGTCTGTATTCTGATGACCCCACCAATTAATTCTACAAAACTTTAAGGAAGAAATCTTACATACCTTCCAGAAAATATAAAAAAGAGGAATCTCTCCCGATCTCTTTCTAGGAGGCCTAAACATTATAAGAACATTATAAGAAATGAAATGTACAGGTCAATCTTTCATGGAAGCATGGAAGGAGAAATCCTGAACAAAACACTCACAAAGCAAATCCAGTTACATGTCTTAAAAGGGTACAATGTACCAAGCAAATCAAAACTATTCTAGAAATGAGGGGGTTCAGCACTTGAAAAATTAATGTATTTCACAGAATTAACGTATTAAGGAGAAAAAATATTATATTCCCTATGGATGCAAAAAAATTATTTCATGAATTTGGTTTTTAAAAAATAAACATCCACGGATGTGGAGAAAAGGGAACCCTCTGCACGGTTGGTGGGAATGACATAGGTACAGCCACTGTGGAAAACAACATGGAGGTTCCTCCAAAGTTACAAATAGAACAGCCGTACGATCCAACAACCCCACTTCTGAGTATACATCCACAAGAAATGAAACCATGATCTCAAAGAGATATCTGCACCACCACGTTCCTTTCAGCATGATGCAGAGGAGCCAAGGCACGGAAACAACCTAAGTGTCCATGGACAGCTGAATGGATACAGAAAATGTGATGCACGTATATGCATATGAATATTACTCAGACATAAAAAGAAGGGAGTCCTGCCATTTGTGACAACATGATGGACCTTGAAGGTATTGTGCTAAGTGAAGTCAGTCAGTCAGAGAAAGACAACTGCTGCATGATCTTACTGATATGTGGAACCTAAAACAAAGCCAAAGGCACAGAAACAGAGTAGAATGGTGCTTGCCAAGGGCTGGGGGTGGGGGGGTGGGGGTGGGGAATGGGGAGGTGTTGGTCAAAGGGGGAAGACTTCCAATTATAGGGTAAAAAAGTTCTGGGGGTCCAATATTCAGCAGAGTGCCTATAGTTAACAATAATGTAGTATACACTTGAAAGTTGCTAAAAAATAGATTAAATATTCTCACGACAAAACATTTGTAATTACGTGATGTGATGAACTTGTTAAGTAAACTTATTGTGATAAGCATTTTGCAATATATACGTGTATCAAATCATCACGTTGTACACCTTAAACTGACACACTGTTGTATGTCAATTACGTATCAGCGGAGCTGGAAATATTTTTAAAAACAAAAAGAAACATCCATTTATGATAAAACCTCTTAGCAAACCAGGAATAAAAGGGAATTCTCTTAAACCAATCGGAATGTCTTTTCAAAGCCTACAAAAAAACCATTTCAGTTAACGGTGAAATATTGAAAACTTTCCCTCTGAGCTCAGGAAAAAGACCAGGGTACCCATTGTCATCACAGGCAATGCCATAGGGGAAGAGAAGTAATAAAAGTGATCCAGCCTTACGGGCATCCACGTGTGAACCAAAGGACATGTATGTGAATGTTCACCACAGTAACATTTTTAATACTCCTGGACCAGAAACTACTGAAAAGGCCATCAGAGAGAGAAAATATAAATAAAATTGTGGTACATTCACACACATGGAAATATCATTTAGTAAAAACATTAATGACCTACAGCTAACAAACTACAGCAAAAATGAATAGTAATAAATAAAAACATAAAGTTGCCAAAAGAAAGCTGGAGTACAAGAGTATGTGCTGTAAGAATTTTCTTCAGTGTGTGTAAGGAGGTTCACAAACAGGCAAAATTAAATTCAAGTGGTAAAAGTCGAAGCACCGACTGGATTCGCTGAGGAGGCAGACGGTGGTGGCCGAGTAAAGGCATGAAGGCGCTTTGGGGTTGCTGGCAAGGCCAGATCTGACCTGGATTATAGCTACTCAGACGTGTGTGATGCAGTCATTTACTGAGCATTGATGTTTCATGCAATTCCGTTTTTGTGATAGATTTCCCTGAGAAGTTACATAAAGATATTTAAATAAATAGACTCCCAGGAGCGTATATAAAGAATCGATTCTTCAGTGATTTGTATATTCTGCGACCACAATGCCATTAAGCTATGAATTAATAACGAAAATCATTAGAAAATCCCTCATATGTTTGTAAATGACGATATATTCTCCTAAGTTACCCATGGCTCTAAGAAGAAATCACACTGAAATTAGAAAGTAGTTTGAGCCGACTAATACGGAAAACTTGGGAGTCCTTTCCCTGCTGCGATTATTGAACGTCTCCCCTTGTGATGGTGAGATTACCCAGGGAAGACTCTCCTGCATCTATGGGAAGAGGCAAGATGCCAGAAGTTTGGACACCAAGTTGGGAATGAGGCTAGGGACTGAACTTTTCTGTAGATTTTTCGCTTAAAGTCCTCTATTGGGTTTGGATGCCTGAGTTTCCCAAGTCCATAAAGCTGCCACTTCATCCTTGCCGGAGAGTCAGTCTCTCCTCAAGGCCCCAAGAATTTGGAGAAAGCAATTTGCCCAGCTGCTGCTTGTTGAGAGGGACTCTGGGTGTCTAAATGTTCCTTAACTAACTTTAGAGCAATCGTGCCATTTACAACCCCATCATTACCCGTGACTTGCAGGGGTCCATGCCACTGCCCATCTTGCAGACACTTTGACCGTCTGGCGAGGGGGCGTTGAAGACGGCTGCTTTGGCGCTTTCCTCACTGCTGGGTTAGGAGTAAGCACTCTTAAATCAGCAAAGTCAATATCACTCATCTGTCTGCCATCCACCTTCTATTACTTTACTATTAGTGTCTCCTTTTTGTCCTTGTAGGGTTGGGCCTCTAACAAAAAGGATCTAGCCAGGAGGAGGGAAGAGCAAGAGAGGGAAGCAGAGAGAAGGAGACAGAGAGCGGACGAAGGACATGAACAAAGGCGCCTCTTGGGGAACTTGGAAGCAGGAACAGTGGTGCGCTGACCAGATGGGAAAGCTCCTCACCCCGTTTCGGTCTGTTACTCAGACCCCAAGGAGCCGGCATCCAGCTGCACTTCGTGTTCACACCTTGGCGACCGGAGGGCAGGGCACCTTAGGTGAGCGTCCCATCGTGCTGCAGACGATGCAAGAGGGTAGTTGCCCCCAACGTAAAAGAGAAGGCAGTTACCTAAAGAGGCAATGAGAGGATGCCGGAGGGCAGAACGCCGAACGACAATGACGTTTCCTTCACTGAGCCCACCATGGAAACTCGCTCCCCTATTGTTCACACTCACAGCTCCTCGTCATTTAATTCCATATCGCTTATCATAATCAGCAATGACACAATGACGTCTGTGATTAATTTTAGGACTGATCGACCTGTGAAGCTGAAAGCTCAGTGTACATGGGCCATGTTAGGCCGATCATAACTGAACGAAGTAATTCTTAGTCACTCTATAAGTAGCTGGATAGGGGCAGAGGAGAGAGGGTGAGAGGAAGAACAAAGTATAGAGACAAAGAAGAAAGAGAAAGAGAGCAGAACAATGGAGGACCAGAACAAGAAACTAAGAAGGTTAGTGAACAGGCAAGAGAGAGGGGGAGACAGAGGGAGGAGAAATTGAAAGCCAACGCAGGTAGGAGAGAGAGAGGAGTGGGAGAGGAAAGATGAGAGGGTGATGATACATATTGAAGTGGTCGTAGCACAGCCTCACCCACAAGAATCCTGTGGGCTAGCCAGTATGATGCAGATGATGAAGTGTGTGCGTATGTGTGTGTGTGTATGCTTGCGCCTGTGTGTTTTCTGTGTAATAACAATAATCGCAGGCATCAACATGCCTGTGGAAATTGTGAATTCTTTCAATGTGAGCGCTTTGCTCTAATCTCTTCTCCCAAGGGCCTTTATGGCAGGACCACCTCTGCTTTTCTCCCACAGTCCAATGCGTCACTCAGCTTCAGTTCCCATGGTAACCAAGGTACTTGTTTCCTGTCATGACTAGGGACTAAGGATGAGTCAAAGAGAAAGGCAGAGAAATGTGTGTGCTCTGTCTTCCTCCAAGGTACACAAGCTCCAATTCAGGGACTTAAAAAGCATGTTCTGGGGGCCGGCTCCATGGCCGAGTGTTAAGTTCGCCCACTCCGCTGCAGCAGCTCAGGGTTTGGATCCTGGGCGCGGACATGGCACCGCTCATCAGGCCACGTTGAGGTGGCGCCCCACATGCCACAACTAGAAGGACCTGCAACTAGAATATACAACTATATACGGGGGGTTTGAGGAGATAAAGCAGAAAAAAAAAAAAGAAGATTGGCAACAGTTGTTAGCTCAGGTGCCAATATTTAAAAAAAAAAAAAAAAGCCTGTTCTATTTAGTTCCACTTGCCCTGCACCCACTGTCTGCTGGAGGAGAACAGAAATTGTAGAGCAGCCAAATACGAACCTGGAATTTACACCTCTCCCTCCATGGTTGTCTCATCTCCAAACCATGCCGATGGAATCCAGGATTCCTGCCACCCAACCCACTCCCCTGTTCCCACCCCGTAGCCTCGATCACATTGTGGGGGTTTCCCATGGCCCCAACTTTCTGACACAAACCTCAGTTCTAGCCAGATTTCAGAAGTGCTGCTCCCAGAAAAGTTCCATGATCCCCAGTAGGGGAGTCACTCAGGACACACAACATCCTCCTCTCCTCTTTGGCCTGAGAGATCTCTACCCAGACCAGAAGACCAGTTGATAGGGCTCCCCCTTCCTGCCCCACCCCTGTTCTACCAGGGCCTTGGGGAGACTCAGAGGAGGGAGGTCTCCGCCAGTCTCCTGATTTTGGGAGACCACAGAACTAAGGAGGGACCTCTTCCCTACCCCGTCATCCCGAGTAGCCAACTACAGTACCTCCTCTGCATTGGCTGCCTGTTTCCGAGGCCAGACATGCACGGTGCCAGGCAGGATGTGAGACCTCCCAGGACACCAGTGTGTGAGGAAAGACAGCACAGAAGTTGCGGGTATGTCCCCACCTACCCCTCCCTTCTCTCCCAGAATTGTAGGATGTCTCTGGAAGCCCATTTGTCCACCCTCACTGTCATTTCCTGGGTCCCAGCTGCCCACCATTTCCCATGTACTGGAACCCCTCAGTCCAAAACATCTAAGGACTCTCACCTCTGCTCCCATTGAATAACCCACACTGGCCAGAGCCCGAAGGCTGGCCCATCCTCCTCACCTCAGGGTCTTCTTCAGACGTCCAGTCTGGTTTTGGAAAGGCAGTTTGCCTCATACCCACTGCCAGTATCCACCTGCCAGCCACTTCTCTGTCTCACATCCGTGTCAGGGGATCTCAGACCTGCCTCGATGCAGGTCTCTGTCTGCATGTCCAGGAGGAGATTCCCTTCAAGTTGGACCAAAGGGGAAGAGTAACAAAGAAAGGAATGCTTTGCATGAATACCCTGCTCCTTAAATCTCCCCACACACCACTCTAGACTCTATGGGAGCAGCAGATTTTAATGATAGGTGAAAGGTAACCAGGAAGAACTGTAATGTCGAACAAAACTCCTAGGAAATGATGGCTAAATACCAATGTTCCCAGGGTCCAAGGAAAATCACCCATCTCCTGCTTCCCCCAACCCCAAAGTTAACGCCTTCTGGAGAGATTCCATTCTGGGTTGATCACTGTTCCTAGCTTTTCTTCCCCGTCCTAAGGACTGCCCTTTTCTTCCCCAAAAAGGAGAAAGTCCCCTCTATTAATCTCCTTCATTATAGAGATTTCTGTTTTCTTAACAATGGGATCTCGCTACATCTCCACACTCCCCGCAGAACATACAAACACACACAGTCATGCACGTGGCACAGAAGTACCAGTGGCATGCAATAATGCCTAACCAATACAGTTCTCAAAATTTAAATTTGTCAGTCTAGATTAACCTCTAATACTGAGTCTGGATCCCATGGACTTCAAAATTCATTCCCTCATCCTCTGACCATTTCAGGTTTGCTAATCTCTCATTCTCAATCTGGCCATCCACAGGATGTAAGTACCAGCGTGCCTTTAAGTAAGAGTAGGAAGCATGGCGCAGGTGATAATTGAAACAAAGCTAGCATCTCCAGGTGACCTAATCTTTATTCTCACCCTTTAAAAGATTTAACTCTGCAGATAGCCAGTGTTTGTCTCGCATCTCCCTATTCTCCTGTCCTAGTGGTTATTCCCATCAGCATACAATCATGTTCCAGTACCCTCCCTATCTGCCATTTTTAACAAATACCTTCCCTTGATGACACTTCCCTACCTGTTATTGTTCCATATATCTGCTGCCCTTCTCGGCAAAACTTCCATGGTAAGTTGTCTAGACGGGTTGTCCCCACTTCCTCACCTCCCCCTCCAGCAAGTCTTGCATCCCCTTCTGTCCTCTGTCCTTCTTGTTCTCCAATACCTCGCATGATGTCGAACCACAATATCATTCCTCTGGCCCTGTTTAACTACTCAGTAGCGTTTAAAATGCTGCCTACTTCTTCTTCCCTGAAATCTTCTGGATTTCATGAAACAACCCCTCTCTGGTTTTCTTCCTTCCTGTGTGGATCCTATTCCTGGACTTGTCTTTTGGCTCCTCTTCCTCTAAACTCCTCTAATGGGTGACATGCTCTTGGTTGTGGCTTTGGGCTCTCTTTTCCTCCTTGTACATCTTCTCTCTTAGAAATTTCTTTTAATCAATTTGTATACATTAAATATGTGCAGCTATTTGTATGTCAGTCACACCTCAATGAAGTGGTTTAGAAAATAAAACAAAATATGTTTCTTTTCTTTCTATGACTGTAAATAACACCTACTTCTGCCACCCTCTGTAATGAATCAGGGTGTGTGGTTATGCATAACAGAAAAAGGCTCAGGATTGCTCAGCCAAAAAGAAACTTCATTCAAGGATATCGGGTTGCACATGTCATCAGTAAGAGAGCTGGAGAACCGGGATTGGAAAGCAAGCAGGATCTATATGAATCTGAGTGGGAGAACCGATCATGAAGGTCATGCCTGAGGGATAGCCTAGCTTTGACATTTTTGTTTGCAACATTGCTACTCTGGCAGAGAGTTTGCTTTTGGGGCTATCTGCCCCATACCATTTCCTACTAGAAGCCTTTATATTTATTTGTTCTATGAATAATTTAAAGATACGTCTATAAGTTTATACTGACATATATATATAGGAAAACCTAGCCATATATCATGAACATTTTTTACCTTTAGAGACTTTTTCCCTTCTTTTTAAAAAACAACTTTATTGAGATATAATTCTTATGACACAAAACTCACCCTTGGCTGTGCATGAAGTGGTAGTTTTTAGTATATACAGAATTCTGCAACCATTAACACAATCTAATTTAAGAGTATTTTTAACTTTCAAAAAGAAACCCTGTGTTAGTTCATCAAAAATACACAACAATCCAGGGGCTGACTCTATTGCATAGTGGTTAAGTTCACAAGCTCCATTTCTGCAGCCTGGGGTTCACAGGTTCAGATCCTGGGCGTGGACCCAGCACCGCTTGTCAAAGCACACTGTGGTGCCATTCCACGTAAAACAGGGGAAGATTGTCACAGATGTTAACTCAGCGACAATCTTCCTCAAGCAAAAAGAGGAAGATTGGCAACAGATGTTAGCTCAGGGCCAATCATCCTCACCAAAAAGAAAAAAAATACACAACAAGCCAAATACAAAATCAGCTAAAACTCGAGCTTCAAAATACATGAAGGATTTATTCACAATAATAAAGGAATGAATAGACAAATCCAGAATCATAATTGTTGACTTTTAACATCTTTCTGCCAGAAATTTTCACAACTAGACAAAATAATCAGAAAGGATATTGAGTTGAACACTACCAACCAAACTGACCTAATGATATTTATGAAACCTAACCCCTACCAAGTTCAGAATGCACATTCTTTGTGGGTGCACATGGACCATCTATGTATTTCTGGATTCAATTTACTAGTATTTTGCTGAGGATTTTTTTGCATCTATATTCATATTGGTCTGTAGTTTTTTAATTGTGATGTCTTTGTCTGGTTGTACTAGCAGGGAAAGACTGGCCTCATTATAATGAGTTAAGATGTGTTCCCCTCTCTTCTATATCATAGAAGAGTTTGTGAATAATTGACATTTTCTTCTTTATGTGTTTGGTATAATTGTCCAGTGAAGCCATCTGGACTGGGACTTCCCTTTGTGGGAAATTTTTTTAATACTAAATTAACATGTTTACTTGTTATAAGTTTATTTAAATTTTCTGTTTCTTCTTGAGTCAGTTTTGGTAGTTTGGGTCCTTCTTGCAATTTGTTAATTTCATTTTAGTTATGTGATTTCTTGGCATAGTATTTCCTTATAATTCTATATATTCTGTAATATATATATTCTGTAATTCTGTAAGGACAGGAGTAATATCCTCTCATTTATTCTGATTTTAGTAATTTATATCATCTTTCTCTTATTATTCATCAGTTTAACTAAAGTTTATCTGTTTTCCTTATCTTTGCAATGGAACTTATTTTGGTTTTATTGGTATTCCTATTGTTTTTCTGTTCTCTCTTTCATTAAGTTCTTCCATAACCCTTTTTAAAATTTTTTTTCATTATTTTCTGATGTACATCATATTTCGAATTCTGTGTACATAAAATCATGTTCACCACCCGAAAACTAATGATAGTCCATCCCCTCACATGTGAGCCTAATCACCCCTTTTGCCCTCCCCCCTCTTCCCCTATGCTAATCACCAATCCAATCTCTATTGCTATGTGTTCTTTTTGTCGTTGTTTTTATCTTCTCCTTATGATTGAGGTCATATGGTCTCTGACTTTCTCCTTCTGACTTATTTCACTTAGCGTAATACACTCAAGGTCCATCCATGTTGTCACAAATGGCCGGATTTCGTCATTTCTTATGGTTGAGTAGCAGTCCATCGTGTATAAATCCTTATTATGTCCTTCCTCTGCTTGCTTTAGGTTTGATTTCCTCTTCTTTTTTTCATTATCTTAAGGTGCAAAATTAGATTTTTTATTTGATAAAATAGGTGATTTATTTTATTTGTTTCAATGTAAGTTTTTATAGCTATAAATTTCCCACTAAGCACTTATTTAGCTGCATCCCATAATTTTTGGTATATAATGTCTTCATTTTCACTCATCTTAAAATATTTTCTAATTCCTATTCTTATTTTTACTTGATTCATAATCTATTTATTAATGGGTTGATTAATTTTCATATATTTGAAAATTTTCCAAATTTCCTTCTGTAATTAATTACTATTTTTCCTCCATTGTGATCAGATAACATGCTTTGCATGATTTCAAACATTTTAAAAATTAAATGAAGCTCTAACCTATGATCTATCCTGGAAATGTTTTACATGTGCTTAAGAAGAATGTGTATTCTGTTGTTTTTAGGTAGAGCGTTTGATAGATATCTGTCAGATCTGAATTGTGTACAGTTTTGTCCAAATCTTCTATTTCCTAATTGACCTTATGCATGGGTGTTCTATCCATTATTGGAAGTCTAGTATTGAAGTCTGTAATTTTTATTGTTGTATTGTTTATTTCCTCCCTCAATTCTGTCAGCCTTTGCTTCACATATTCTGGAGATTTGTTTTTAGGTGCATATATGATTATGATTGTTATAACTTCTCTATGATTGAGAAATAATTGACATATATCACTGTATAAGTTTAAAGTAGACAGCATGATGGTTTGATTTACATATATTGTGAAGTGATTACCACAATAGGTTCAGCTAACATCCGTTTTCTCATATAGATACAATAAAAAGAAAAGAAAGGAAAAGATTTTCTCCTTGTGGTGAGAACTCACAGGATTTACTCTCTTAACAACATTCTTATATATCATACAGCAATGTTAGCTATGGGTCATCGTGGTGTACATTACATTCCTAGTACTTATTTATGTTATAACTGGAAGTTTGGACCTTTTGACCGGCTTCCTCCACTTACCCCTCCCCCCACCCTCTGCCTCTGCTCAGGAAAAGTCTGATCTCTTTTTCTGAGTTTTTCTTGAGATTCGACATATAAGTGAGACATACAGTATTTGTCTTTCTCTGTCTGACTTACTTCACTTAGAATACTACCTTCAAGGTCCATCCATGTTGTCACAAATGGTAGAATTTGCTCATTTTTTTTTTCGAGGAAGATTAGCCCTGAGCTAACATCTGCTACCAATCCTCCTCTTTTTGCTGAGGAAGATTGGCCCTGAGCTAACATCTGTGCCCATCTTCCTCTGCTTTATATATGGGACACCTGCCACAGCATGGCTTGATAAGCAGTGCATATGTCCACACCAGGGATCCAAACCGGTGAACCCTGGGCTGCTCAAGTGGAGCTTGCAAACTTAACTGCTACGCCACCAGGTTGGCCCCAGATTTGCTCATTTTGTTTATGGCTGAACCACAACTTCTCTATCCACTCATCCATTGATGGACACTTACGTTGTTTCCATGTCTTGGCTGTTGTAAATAATACCGCTATGAACATGGGGGTGCAGATGTCTTTTTGAGCTAGTGTTTTCGTTTCCTTTGGATATATTCTCTGAAGTGGAATTGCTGGGTCATATGGTAGTTCTATTTTTAATTTTTTGAGGATTCTCCATACTGTTTTCACTAGTGCCTGCACTAACTTACATTCACACCAACAGTGCAAAAGGATTCCCTTTTCCCATATCCTCCCCAGCATTTGTTTCTCTTATCTTTTTGATGATGGCGATTCTAACAGGCATAACGTGATACCTCATCGTGGCTTCGATTTGCATTTCCCTAATGACTAGTGGTGTTGAGCGTCTTTCACGTACCTGTTGCCCTTTCATATATCTTCTCTGGAGAAATGTGTATTCAGGTCCTTTGCCCATTTTTTAATCGGATTATTTGTTTATTTGCTATTGAGTTGTACGAATTCTTTATATATTTTGGATACTAACCGCTTATCAGATATTCGCTTTGTAAATATCTTTTCCCATTCCGTAGGTTGTGTTTTCTCTTTATTGATGGTTTCTTTTGTTGTGCGGAAGCTTTTTAGTTTGATGTAGTCCCACTCGTTTATTTTTGATTTTGTTGCTTGTGCTGTAGGTGTCATATCCAAAAAGTCATTACCAAGACCCATGTCACAAAGCTTTAGTCTTATGTTTTCTTCTAGGAGTTTCGTGGTTTCAGGTCTTACCTTTAAGTCTTTAATCCATTTCGAGTTAATTTTTGTGAGTAAGTTATGGATCCAGTTTCATTCTTTCACATGTGAATATCCAAGTAGCCTAGCACCATTTATTGAAGAGACTGTCTTTTCTGCCTTGAGCATTCTTGGCTCCGTTGTCAAGTATTCGTTGACCATGTGTACTTGGGTTTGTTTCTGGGCTCTTGATTCTGTTTCATGGGTCTGTGTGTCTGTTTTTATGCCAGTACTATACTGTTTTGATGACCATAGCTTTCTAGTATAGCCTATATATAATATACATAGGAAGTGTGATGCTTCCTGCTTTGTTCTTCTTTCTCAGGATTTCTTTGGCTATTTGGGGTCTTTTGTGGCTCCAGATAAATTTTAGGAGTGCTTTTCGTACTTCTGTTAAAAAAATGCCATAGGAATCTTGTTAGGAATTGCATTGAATCTATAGGTGGTTTTTGGTAGTATGGACATTTTCACAAAGTTAATTCTTCCAATCCATGAACACAAGGTACATTTTCATTTACTGTTTCTTCTTCAATTTTTTCATCAAGGTCTCGTAGTTTTCAGAGTAGAGGTCTTTTACCTCCTTAGTTAAATTTATTCCTAAGTATTTTTATGGTTTTCAATGCTATTGTAAATGGGATGGATTTATTATTTCTTTTTCAGAAAATTTGTTGCTAGTGTATAGAAATGCTTCTGATTTTCGTATGTTAATTTTGTATCCTGCAACTTTACTGAATTCGTTGATTAGGTCTAACAGTGTTTTGGTCGAGTTTAGGATTTTCTATATATAAAAACATGCCATCTGCAAATAGAGACACTTTTGTTTCTTCCTTTTGAATTCTCATACCCTTTATTTCTTTTCCTTGCCTAAATGCTCTATCCAGGACTTCCAGTGCTGTGTTGAATAGGAGTGGTGAGAGTGGGCACCCTTGATCATTCCTGATCTTAGAGGAAAAGCTTTCAACCTTTCACCATTGAGGATGATGTCAGGCGTGGGCTTTGCTCCTTTGTGCCCCTCTTGTTCTGCCTTCTCTGGTTTTAATTAAGCTTTTCATATGGTTCCCTTATTCCCTCTCTTAGCATATTGCTTATACTTCTTTTTCTCGTTCTTTTACTTGTTCTTAGTGGTTTCCCTAGAGTTTACAATATACGCTTTTACTAATCAAGTCTACCTGCAAATAACACTGTATGGCTTCTTGTGTAGTGTGGGCACCTTGTAACAGAGTATGCCCAATTCCTCCCTCCCGTTGCTTGGGACGCTTCTGTCCATCATTTCACTTATCCATATGCTATAATCACCCAATATGTTGTTACTATTATCTTTTTAGAAAACAGTTATGTTTTAGATGATACAAGAATAAGACATGGAAGATGCTATTTACGTCCATTTAATACTTCACTGACCCCCTTCCTTTCTTTAGGTAGACCCAAGTTTCTGGCCTATATGATTTTCCTTCTGCCTGAAGAACGTCTCTTAGCATTTCTTGGAAGGCAGGTTTCCTGGCGATTAATTTGCTCAACTTTTATTTGTCTGAGAAACTATTTATTCCTTGTTCACTTTTGAATGATAATTATCTGGCAGTAGAATTCCAGGTAGGTGGACTTTCTTTTCAATCAACACTTTAAATATTTCACTCTGGTCTCTTCTTCTTTGCATGGGTTCTGATGAGAAGTTGGCTGTAGTCCTTGTCCATATTCCTCTATAGGTAAAAGTGTTTTCCTCCTCTAGCTTATTCTTTCAACAGTTTTCTTAGTTTTTATTTTTATATAGTTTGAGTATAACATGTCTAGATGTGTGTGTGTGTGTGTCTGTGTGTGTGTGTGTGTGTGTGTGCATGCGTGTGTGTGGATTTAGTATATATACTGCTTGGTATTTGCTGAGATTCCTGAATCTGTGGATTGCTGTCTATCATTTCTTTTGGCAGTTCTTGACCCATATTGTTTCCAGTAGCCATCTTTCTCTGTTCTTTCTATCTTGTGTCCCTTTTTGGCACTTGGATTAATATGTCAACCTTTTCCAATTTCACATGACAAGGATGTTCAGCTGCAATGTTTTTCTGTTTTTCTCCTCTTTGCACTTCCGTTTGGAAAGTTTACTGACCTGTGACCTATCTTCAAGCTTACCAATTCTTTCCTTGGTTGCGCTGAGTCTACTGATGTGCCCCTCACTTCTGTTACTGTGCTTTTATTTTGTAGTCTTTCCTTTTAATTCTTTCTTAGGATTTCCATCTCTCTGCTTAAATCACCCATCTGCTTTTGTGTGTTGCCTATTTCTCCGTTAGAACCCTTACCATATTAATCATAGTTATTTTAAATTTCCTGTTTGACAATTCCAACGTGAGTGTTATATGAGAGATTGGTTCTAATGCTTGCCTTTTCTCTCCATTCTCTCAATTTTGGGCCTGCTTCGTAATGTTTTTGTTGAAAGCCAGTAAATTTCTTTTGGGTAATTAGGACCTCATGTAACTAGGCATTTAGTGTGAATATTTATGTTAGTCTGGCTAGGGGCTAGGCTGTGTTTTATGTTTGCTGCAGTATAACTGCCAGAGGTCTCCAGTGCTCTAGTGGCCTTATTTTGGTCCCCTCTCTTGAATTTGGGCTTTGCAAAGCACTCCTGCTGAGAGAGAATCTGTGTTTTTGAAGTGCTTTCAGTTACAATCCACTGGTATTCCTCTAGAAGCCCACTGATGTGGTGGTAAGGTGTGGGGGAGGGAGAGAATTTCACAGCTTCATGACTAAATCCCGGTCTTTTAGAGGGACTGTGTCGCTGGGCTGCAAGCTTCACAAGTGTTTCTCCAGTGGCATTACCTTCTCCCCGTGACCTCTATCCTTTCCCTGGCTGCAGTATTCCCAAATTATTTCCTGGAAGCCTTGGCCCCTACTCACTTTTCTGTTTCCCTTAGGTGAGACAGGAGGGCTAGAGCGGGCTGGGGCGGGAGCTATAGCCTTCCTCCACCTAGGATAAGGGTCTAGCAAAGTCTTTTCCCTGGAGAGTAGGCCTTTGTCATGGAAAAGACTCTGGGAGATATTTTGACACTGATTTCTCTCTCTCTCTCTCCCAGACACAAGAACCAGGGCATCTTTCTCAGAGCTCCACCAGGAAAATCTGTTTCCTGGAGGGAAAGTCCATGAACTTGTGGATGCCCCCTGAGAGAGCAGTGGAGGGGTGGGGTGGGTAGGGGGAGCAGATTCTCACTCTCCTGCTAGTCCACATTCAGCTTCAAGAAATTCATCTTACTTACCATTTAAATGTTCTTACCAGGTTATGACTACAGAGGATTCTGATCCAGGGAGGCAGATCTCGGTTTTGACACTCCGGATTCCACTCTTGCTCCAGAGTTTACGTGGTGGTTTGCCCTGCCAGCTCAGTTCTGTGAGGAGTCCAAAACATGGGTGGATTCAGTTTTTCCAGCGTTTTCTTGTTTTAAGGATGGGATTGGTGATCTCTTCCCTCTCTATATGTTGGGGCTGAAACCAGAAGTTTCATTTGTGACCATTTTTGAAATATGCCACAATCAGTATAAGCCTATGATTTTCAAATATCATGGTAAGTACCAACAGAAGCAGGTAAACGTTCAAAGTAGTTGTCTCAGGGAGCCAGCAGGAGTGTGTGTGTGTGTGTGTGTGTGTGTGGTGGGAAGGGGTGAGCTTTGGGAGGGGGTGGATAGATTTAGAATTAAGTGATTTCTGTTTTCATTCAATGCTTGTATTTCAACTTAACCTTTAAAATTCTATACATATATGATTTGAGAAAATTAAACGATAGGTGGTATGTTTTATGTAGAAATAGTCTATAGAAATTTTACATAGGAGAATACACGGAAATTCTAAGCGTGATTTCAAGAAGACTAAATAAACACTTCCAATACATAAAATTGCTAAAGCAACTATTACCTCTCGCTTGTTGATGTCAGTTGTCACTGTTTGTTAACTGATATGCATGTATTGCTCATGATCACAGTGGGTTTGCACACTAATTGAGTGGGGTAATAGTGTGAGAATTGCTCTCTGCTAAATCTTGGGGAAACAGTGAAAGAGAGGGGGCTATATTCCCATTTCACGAATGAAGACACTAAGGCTGAAAGAGATTCAGTATCATGCTGAAAGTCATACACTAAGTAAGTGGTGGATCTGGGACAGTCTCCCAAGTCTCTCTGATTCAGCATCCGTGTTCTTTCCTGTGTACTTCTCTGCCTGTTCTGGAATGCACCTTTTTTGAGGAGTCACAGCTTCATCAGCAAACAGTGTTATTTTTTTAACTAGGTTTGGGAACCAAAATTACTGAGGGAAGTACAAGGAGAGATGAATACAATCATCCAATTCTTTTCAGAAATCACAAGTTCCTAAGCCTTCTTAAATGGATTTAGAAGCTAGAAACAAAGATAGAAATATTCCAAATTTATTTAATGAGGATAGCCTAAACCCTGCTTCCAAAACCTGTAAAAGCTAGTACATGCAGACAAGCCCACAAGCACACAGACATACACAAACGTGCATGCATACGCTCGCATGCGTGCACGCACACACAGAAATAGGGATCTGTCTCACTTAGGAGCATAGGTTCAATTTTTTTATCCATAAAGTTTGAGTGCATAAAGTTCAACAGTACATAGGAAATCTACTACATCCTGGCAGTTTTTCTAGTCATGAGAGACTGGTGTGATATTGAGAAATATTGTAGTATTTTAATAACCCATCCTATCATTAGGTCAAAGGAGGAAAACCACATCATAGGACATGTTGCGAAAAACACCTCAAGAAATTCAGCCCATCTCTGATAAACTCTCTGCAGTCTTCCTTAGTTCTTGTCTACTTGATTTGCCTTCAGCTGAGAGAATTATGTTAATTATGTTAAAATCCCCATCCACAATCCCTTACCTGAAACTCTTGGGACCGGATGTTTCAGAATTCATACACCACACTTCACTAAGAGCCATAGCAGGGTCTGGAATAGCACCGTGAATCCAGTAAAACAATATTTCTGCAGGGAAACATAAACATTCATGCCAAGAAGGATAGATAAAGACTAAAAAGAGCCTCATGTCTGTTCAGGTCATGTTTTACGGGCAAATGAGTCAGAGAAACAACTGTAGTTTTTATAGCCTTTGAGGCTTTAGGCTTACAGTAAGGGATGTTCAGTCTGAAGTGTGTTTCTGTCAATTCTTCTCGCATTATATACATGTCTTCCCCCTCTATTTTTGTTAGATTTTCTTTAATTGAAGTATAGCACAGAAAGTGAAGAGTACACAAACCATAAGAGACAACAATTTGATGACTTTTCACAAAGTGAACACATACCTGTAACCACCACCAAGACCAAGATCTGGAACATTACTGGAGCCTCAGAAACCCACGTTATGCCCCTATCTAGGTGTTTCACGTGAAGGCTAACCACTATTCTGACCTACGTCAGCATAAGGGTTTCTTGTTTTTGTTTTTGTCTTTTTGCCTGTTCTTAAACTTTATGTAAATAGAATTATCAATCATGTACGTTTTTATGCCTGGCTTCTTTTGCTCAGTGTTCTGATATTGAGATCTGCCCATGTTGTTGCACGTAGGGGTATTTTCCTGTTTCGTGTCTGTGTAGTGTTCTATGATGCGAATATACCACGCTGTATTTATTCATTCAACTGTGGATAGACGTTCAGATTGTTTCCAGTTTGTGACTACCATCTGTAATGATGCTGTGAACGTTTTTATTCGTGTGTCTGGAGGACATGTTTGCATTTGTGTCGCATATCTGCTTGGATTGTGTGGTAGCCAGAATTCTGTGTTGATGCCCGATGACCCATGTCTTTTTTAAAATTTAGGTAACATTGTTTTATAACATTATATAAATTTCAGGTGTACATCATTCTATTTCAGCTTCTGGATAGACTGCAGCGTATTCACCGCCAAAAGTCTAGTGGCCATCCATCATCATACACACGTGCCCCTTTACCCCTTTCGCCCTCCCCCCACCTCCCTACCCCACTTGTAACCACCAATCTGTTCTCTGTATCTATGTGATATTTTTTCTTTGTAAACAAACAACCCGATTAAAAAATGGGCAGAGGATCTGAATTTTTCCAAAGGAGATATACAGATAGCTGATAGGCATGTGAGAAGATGTTCAACATCACTAATTATTAGGGAAATGCAAATCAAAACCACAATGAGATATTACCCCACGCCTGCCTGTCAGCTGGCTATTATTAAAAAGACAAGAAGTAACAAGTGTAGGAGAGGATGTGGAGAAAAGGGAACCCTCGTACACTGCTAGTGGGAATGTAAATTGGTGCAGGTATGGGGGACAACAGTATGGAGATGCTCGAAGAAAATAAAAATAGAACTACCATATGATCCAGCTGTTCTAATTCTGGGTATTTAGCCAAAGAGCACAAAAGCAATAATTCAAAAAGAAATATGCACCCCAATGTTCACTGCAGCATTATTCACAATAGTCAAAACTTGGAAACAACCTAAGTGTCCATTAACAGATGAATGGATAAAGAACATGTAATATATATAGATAGATACACACACACACACACACACACACACATACAATGGAATACCACTTAGCCATAAAAAAGAAGAAATCTTGCCGCTTGTGACAACATAGATGGACCTTGAGGGCATTATGCTAAGCGAAATGAGTCAGATGGAGAAAGCCAACTACTGCATGATTTCACTCCTGTGTGGAAGATAAAACAACAACAACAACAACAACAAACAATACATAAATACAGAGAACAGATTGGTGGCTACCAGAGGGGAAGTGGGGTGCGGGGAGAGTGAAAGAGGTAAAGGGGCACATATGTACGGTGACCGATGGCAACTAGACTTTTGGTGGTGAACACGATGTACTCTATACAGAAGTCAAAATAGAATGATGTACACCTGAAATTTCAAACAAACAAACAAATATATGGATAAATACTGAATAATGTAATATTGTAATGGTGGTATGTAAATCACTTTTAACCCTAGTCTGAAAGTTTAAAGACAAAAGCATAATGAATAACTGTACCAAAAAAATGTGCTAGTGGATACACAACATAAAAGGAAGCAAATTCTGACATCAATAACAGAGCGTGAGAAGGGAGTAAAAAGTGCAGTTTTTGTATGCAATTGAAGTTAAGCTGTTATCAGCTTAAAATAGACTGTTGTAACTATAAGAACTTTTATGTAAGTGTCTTGGTAACCACAAAGAAGAAGCCTATACTAGACATAAAACAGATAAAGAGAAAAGAATCAAAGTATATCACTGCAAAACTCATCAAATCACAAAGAAAGACAGCAAGAGAGGAAAAAGAGAAGTACAAAACAGACGGAGAACAACAAAATGGCACTAGTAAGTCCTTACTTATCAATAATTACTTATTGATAAAAAAAAGTAAATGGATTAAACTCCCGTGGGGCACAGATTAGAATGCTTTTATTCTTGTCAGCACTCTCCAGTTCCCTGGCAAATGTGACAGTCCCTGGAACGGTGTGGGCCATCAGGAAATGTTAGTTGAATGGATGGAAAGGAGGCAGACATGAAATGCTGAACCTTGAAGGACGTGTAGAAAGCAGCAAGACAGCTGGTATGAGAGAGCCTGGTGTACTCAGGAAAGTGCAAGTATTTCAGCGCTGTTTGTCTGTCTCCCCTGCGAAGCTGTGAACCTTTTGAGGACAAGGACATCAACGGCAAGGGTAATGCCTTGTATCTCAGAACTCATTCAACCAATTATTTTGAGCATCTGCTGTGTGCCAGGCATTATTCTACGTACCTAGGATGCATTGGTTAGCACAAAAGACAGAGTCTCTGCCTTCGTGGGACTTATCTTAATATGGGAGACAGACAGTAATAAATGAACAAAGAAATGTCAGCCAGCAATATCCTATGGAGAAAAAATAGACCTGGGCAAGGGTGTAGAAAATTATAGGAATGCTATTTCAGATAGGGTGATTCATATCTCCAAGACCTAGCACAGTGCCTTGCGTACAGCAGGCACTCAATGTATGCTGGGTGGGTGAATTAATAATAAAAGATAGATAAGGGGAAAGAAATAAAGCCTGGAAAAAGGAAGACTATCCCAAATCTTAAAAGAGAACACAAGGAAGAGGGTACATTTCACATACCAAGTGAGATTATGTTTCCAGAATTCTCCAGCATCACATCATCACAACCCTGTAGAGAGTCCTCTGGGAGGAGTCAAGCTGACTCCATTCCTCCTCTTTAAGAAAGAAAGAGAGACAGGGAGAGTGAGAGAGAGAAGGAGAGAAAGAGAGAAAGAAAGGAAGAAAGGAAAAGAAAGAAAGGGAGGAAGGAAAGGAAGGGAGAGAGAGAGAGAGAAAGAGAGACAGAGAGAGAGAGAAAGAAAGAAGGAAAGAGAAAGGAAGGAAGGAAGAAAAAGAAAGAAAGAAAGAAAAAATTAAGAGATTGCTTCTGAGGATGTGATGTAGGGACAAAGCCAAGGGTGTGGCTGTACAAACCTT
>NC_091863.1:41919675-41960823 GCF_037783145.1 Equus przewalskii | reverse complement strand
AAAAAAATTGTAACTATGAGTGGTGATGGATTTTACCTAGACTTATGGTGGTGATCATTTCGCAATATACACAAATATCGGATCATTATGTTGTACACCCAAAACAAATGGAATGTTTTATGTCAATTATACTGCAATAAAAAAAAGAGAAAGAAAAAATAAAATAAAAAAAAGATGGATAGCAAGAAAGGGAGATAATGTTGCATAAATGCTTTTTACAATGATGAGCTTATACCATACATGCTATTCAAATAAAAAATTATTGTATTTCATTTTATTAGACTGTGCTAAAACAAAGGAAAGGAAACAAGAAAGAGGTGAATCTTGGGTTAACGAATTCTTGCAATGAAGAGGTATTAGTTCCTGCAAGATTCCTCCAAGGCTAAGGAAAAGAAAAATTCTCAAAACTGCTGAACTGTGAATCCTTTGACAAAAATGCATGTGAAACTGCCAAATAAATTATCATTAGAGAATAAAAAAGCAGCAAAGTCCAGCATATAAATGCTGAGGATTTTAAAGCTTTTGATTATGGTGTTAATTGACCACCTGGTTTGATTGACAACATATAGCTACATTTACAGAATGTAAGAGGGCGAGGTATATATAAATTAAAAATTATAGGAGTGTGACTTCATAAGTTTATCATAATATGCTGATTGTTAAAAAATAAAGCACTATGAGAAAACATAATGAAAAACAATAAATTACATGAAGTTTCAACGTGCAGAATTATCTAGTTCTAATACTGGATCAAAATCACTTCAGACATCTTATTATTCATCTATAGAATAAAAGAATGGCGTAGTAGGTGAAAAGCAAGAGAGAGAACTTGAAAGAAATGGATTTCACAGCAATTGGCTTGTACCATACATGCTTTTCAAAATAAAAATATATTAGATTTAGTTTTATCAGTATGCAAAAATAAAAGGAAAAGGAGCAAGAAAGAGAAGAATATTGATTAAAGATTTCCTTAGTGGACTGGATATATGTTCGTGAAAGATTCCTCCGAAGTTAAGAAAATAGATTCTCAGTAAAATTATAGATTTGGGACCTTTAATATTTTCATGGCTCATTTAAATTTTGGTGGGCCCAAGAAAGTCCCTGGCTTGGAAGACGAAATATGAGGAGGGTAGCTCCCTTACACTTCCTGCCAAAATCTCCCTTGATCTCCCAAGTTTTTTTCAAATACACCTATTTATTAAAGTATGATTTACACACAAAAAAGTATAAAATCACACTGTATCGCTCCATGAAATTTCATAAAATGAACACACCGCACCTATGTAATCCCCACTCGGATCAAAAGGTAACCTACCACACAGCTCCCGACAAGGCCCTCTTGTGCCCCTTCCCAGTTGCCCCCGTCCCTCTGCAAAGTAACCGCCACTCTCACCTCCAGCAGCATGGTCTACTTTTGTCTGATTTTAACTTTATGTAAATGGAATCATATGGGATGGAGTCTTTTGTGTTTAGCTTCTTTTTTGCTCAACATCATTTTCCTGTGTTTTATCCATGCTCTTGGGTCTGGTAGTCATTCAGTCATATACAATGTTGCTACATTGTATTCTATCTTATGAATAGAGCATAATTTACTTATTAATTTTACTTGTTATGGATATTTGGGTAGCTTTTTATCTGGGATATTACATATTTTGTTGTATAAACAATATTGTACATGTTTCGTGATAATTGTACTTATATATATGGATTTATTTAAGTATTTACCTAGGAGTTGAACTACTAGGTCATAGGACATTGCCTACCTTCATCTTTATTAAATACAACCAAAGAAATTTTCAAAATGGTCAAAGCATTCAAAAAAATATTTTAAGTGTGATAAAATGTATACAACATAATAGTAATCATTTTTACCATTTATAAGTGTAGAATTCAGTGGCATTAAATACAGTCACAACGTTGCATAGCCATCACCACTGACTATACCCAAAGCTGTGTCATCATTCCTAGCATGAACTCTGTACCTATTAAAAAATAACTCCCCATTTCCTTCTCCTACCAGCCCCTAGTAGCCTCTATTCTACTTTTTTACCTAAATGAATTTGCCTATTCTAGGTAACATAGAAGTGGAATACATTATACAGTACAAATACAGTATTTGTTCTTCTGTGTCTGGCTTATTTCAGTTAGCATAATGTTTTCAAGATCCATTCACCTTGTAAAATATATCAAAATTTCATTCCTTTTTGTGTCTGAATAGCATTCCGTTGTATGTATTTACCACGTTTTGTTTACCCATTCATTTGTTGATGGACGCATGGTGTTTACACCTTTTGGCTATTGTGAGTAATGCTCCTATGAAGATGAGTGTACAAATTTCTCTTCGAGTCCCTGCTTTCAACTTTTCTGGATATATACCTAGGAATGAAATTGCTGGATCCTATGGTAGTTGGATGTTTAACTTTTTGAGGAGCTGCCTGTCCCTCAGCCACGAAACACTGCGATGAGCAATCAGAACACAGAAGCCTGATAGAGAACAAGGTCCTTATTGCTCATCCTGGTTCCAACAAGCCACACCAGCTGCCTGCCTGTATTTTCTTCTAAAAGCTTTATTAGTTTCCATTTCTTATTTAGATAGAAAATACATCTCAAGTAGATCATCTTGCATTTTGTGAGGATGGGGGAATATTCTTTTTTCCCCCATAGAAATATACAATTGATGCTTTACAAGTTATTGAAAAGACCATCTTTTCCCCACCGCACTGCAGTGGTATTTACATCGTTGGTGACCATATATGTATACATGTGTTTCTGGACTTTTTAGCCTATACTATCAGTTGTTTATCCTTGCACCAGTAACACAGTGCCTTAATTATAACTTTCTATTATCTCTTCTAATACTTAGAGTCCTTCAGCTATACTTTTCTTCTTCAAGATTACCTTGATCCTCTCTCCATTTACATTTTCATATACATTGTAGAATGAACTTAATTTCCAAAAGCCTGTTGTGTTTTAAAATTTTTATTACACTGTGCCTGTGGAGTCATGCTATTGGTTTATCAGTTTTATTAATTTTTCAAATAATTAATTTTAGCTTTATTGCCTTTATCCTATGTCTGTTTTCCTGTTTCATTGATTTCTGTATATTTATTATTTTTTAGTCCATTACTGTTTAATGTAGTTACTAATACATTTTTATTTAAATCAACCGTCATACTATTTGTTTCTGTCTCCCATATGTTCTGTGTTATTTTTTCCCTTTTTTTTTTGCCATCTTCTGTATCACCAAAGTATTTATCATCATTTTATGTTTCCTCTTTAGTAGCTTGTTAGATGTATAATTCTTTTTATTTTAGTGACTATTCTCAAGATTACATCATAAATTTTGCTTATTAGAGTCTCATTTTTATGGATATTTTTACTACTTTCCAGAAAAGTGCAAGCATACTAAAACATGTTAACTCCCCTCACATTCCTCATCTTTTGTGTTATTTTAAACATATATTTTAATTTTACGTATATGTTAAGGTCCATAGGATGCTATTACTATTTTTCATAACCAATATTTATTTAGAACACCCCACATATTTTCCCCTGCAATTTCCATTTATTCTTTTTTATATCTCTGTTTCCATTGCTGATCATTTCTTTCTACCTGAAGGATGCTCATTTGGCCCCATTCTCTGTCTCTCTTTCTCTCTTTCCTCCCTGTGACTCAAATTTGGTGTATCTTATTCTCCATTTCTCATATATCTTGCATTTACTTCTTTGTCTTCTATCCTTTCTGCTCTCTGTTCCTAATTCTTGATATTTTTATCCAATATGTATTGCAACACCTGCTTTCTTTTGTTTGCTATTAGCTTGTAAGTCTGATAGGGGCTCTTTTGTGGGTTATTTTCTTCTGCTTTGCTGCCCTGAGTATTCTTTCTTTGTCATTGATTTTTGCCATTTTTATTACTATATGCCTTGTAGTAGGTTTTTTTACATTGACAAATCTAGGAGATCTGAAAGCTTCCTCCACACACATTTCTCTCTCAATACCTATATTTGGGAAGTTCTCTTCTATTACTTCATTGAGCACACTTTCTGCTCCAATTTCCTTTTCCACGCCCTCAGGAATTCCGATTATTCTTAAGTTGCATTTTCTCATTGAGTCAGCTATTTCTTGGAGATTTTCTTCAGTTTTCTTAATCCTCAGTTCTCTTTCTTCCTCTGTCTGGAGCCCTTCAGTCTGTCTATCTTCGATTATGCTAATTTTCTCCTCTATGTTGTCTACACGGGCATTCAGGGAATCCATATTCTGTTTTATCTGATCCATTGTATTTTTCATGTCTGGTATTTCTGGTCTATTCTTTATAGTTTCAATCTCTTTTGTGAAGTAACTCCAGAACTCATTGAGTTATTTCTCCATATTTCCCTTTACCTCATTGAGTATTTTGATAATAGCTATTTTGAACTGATCTTCACTTAGTTTCCCTATTTCCAAGTTCTCAGGACATACTTCTGTATTTTTATTGTTTTCCTTTTGGACTGGAGCTTTTATAAATTGCTGGATGGTAGAGGAGTGGTTTTTGCACATGATGCTATTATTCGCTTGCATTTACAGCCTGTCACCACTAGATGGGGGTTGAGAGCTGCACAGTCTGAGCCCTCTGCCTTCCGCCGCGATGGTGGCACACAGTGCGTGTTGGGGGAGGAGGGGCACTTTCTCTCGCCTTCAGACCTGGATTCAGATCAGCTCTCACTCTCTGGTCTCCTGGGGCCCTGGCCTACTGGGGTTCCCCCACACAAAGCTTTCCCCCCCATTAGAGGGTTTCCACTGCAGGGCGGTGGGAGTCCTGGAGGATCCCCAGATGCATGGCCCCTCCCCTGCTCCTTCCCTCACCCTTGGCAGTGATCCCAATCTCTAGGGGCAGGAGCGAAGTTTTCTCCTACCCTGTTCCAGCTCCTCCAAGGGCAGCTCCAGCCTTTCCGCCCTCTGTCGTTTGGCTGCTGTGGGTCTCCGATGATTTATGTTATTAGGATTTTTTTTTTTGGTTGGAAAGCAGTTGCTCTATTTGGTTGTAATTTGGAGGGGAGAGAGTCCCGGGTGAGCTCACACCACCATGTTGCTGAGTTGCTCCCTCCATTGTGTTATTTTTATATATTTCTGTTATCTGGTAAATTCTCTTTGTCGTCTATTTTCTTGAATTCTAAAATCTGGATCATTTATGGGTCTATTCCTTTTCTTTATTTTTCTTTACTTTTTCAACTGGAATTCCATGCATTTATTCCTATCTTGTTCATGCCTGCTATTTTTTTAAAGTGTCTACCTACATTTTGTGTATAAAACATGTAGAGATCATTTAAGTTTTCGGCCTCCAGTGAGGAATTACTTTTGCTCTCTGACGTGAAATTAGAATATGAGAAAGTCATTTTAATTTCTGTCTAGGCTTGAACTAGCTAATCTCTTTCCCAACTCTTATTTTTGATAATTGTATTATTTTTCACCTTTTCTGTTTTCATGACTTTTACGTTCTGTTCTGTGCCTATAAACCCCTAATTGTTTAGTCTCCATTCCAGTTATAAATGGGTTCATTTTCCAGCACCATTCATTATAGTAACACCTTTCTATTTCTGATTTTTTATTATTCATTTATTAGTTAATTAGACTTCATCTTTAAGCACTATAATTATTCTTGTAATCAAAGGCCTGGTGTTCCTTTCCATACACTCTTTCATGTTTGAAGATGTACACAAATCATCTTTATAGTCAACTGATATCTTGGTTGTGTATGATACTTTTTAGTCATAATTTCTCTGCTCACAGTTTTGGGCACATTGCTCCATTGCTTTCTGGCATGAAATGCTGGTGTAGCAAAATCTGAGCTCAAACTAATTTTTCCTCCTTGTAGGTGATTTGCTTTCTATGCCTGGATATATGAATGATTGATTATGTTTTTATTCTTCCATTTAAATAACTGAACCTGGATTCATCTTTGTTGTTATTTCTCTACACATTTTCCCAATATGTGGTGTGTTTTTTTGAGCCACAGCTTCGGCATGTCTTTTATTTTCAGGGGAAATTTTCTATATTATACTGTTGAAATTGTATCAGATTTCATTTATAGCATTCTGTGCTTTTAGGGATCCAATTAAACTTTTAGGGATCCAATTAATTTTGTATTAACATTGTTCTCCATTCTTATGATCACCCTAATTGCTACAATTTTCCTATTTTTTTCCTTTGCACTCATTGTAACAATCAGAAGCCATTATCTCTTTGAAATTTTTCTTTTTTAAATAAATTTTTATTTTAGAATAATTTTACATTTACAGAAAAATTGTGGAGATAGTACAAGATAGTTTCCTTTGTTATTAAAATCTTACATTAGTATAGTAAATTTGTTACAATTAATGAACCAATATTAATATTTATTAACTAGAGCCCACACTTATTTAGATTTCCTTGATTTTACCTAGTCTCTCTTCTCTGTTATAGAATTCCATCCAGGATATCCACATTTAGTCATCATATCTCCTTAGGCTTCCCTGGCTGTGACAGTTTCTTAGACTTTCCTTGATTTTGAAGACCTTGAACAGTGTTGAGAAGTATTGGTCAGATGTTTTTCAGAATGTCCCTAACTTGGGATTTGTCTGATGTTTTTCTCATAGTTACCCTGGAGTTACGGGTTTGGGGGGTGGAAGACCACAGAGGAAGTGTCATTCTCATCACATCATATTAAGGGTACATACTATCAACATGCTTTATCACTGTTAAGGTTAACTTTGATCTCCTGGCTGAAGTAGTGCTTGTCAGGTTTCTTCATTATAAAGTTACTCTTTTTTCCACCTTTCCATACTTTACTCTTTGAAATGAAGTCACTATGAGCAACCCACACTTAAGGAGTGGAGACTATGTTCTACCTCCTTGACTGTGGAGTTTTTACATAAATTATTTCTGTATGGGAAATTTGTCTATTCACCCCAATACATTTTCTTCACTTATTTATGTTAGTATGGAATCATGGATATATATTTTATATTTTAGATAACAACTCAATACTACTTTATTTTGTTGCTCAAATTGTTTCAGCCTTGGCCATTGGGAGCTCTTTTAGTTGGCTCCTGTGTCTGTTTGACTTACCCCCACCATTGATTTTTTTGTAATGCTTCCTCACTTTCTGGCACTACAAGATGCTGCACGCTCATCTTGTATATTTCCTGCCTCAGTCCTAGAATTATTCATTTCTCCAAGGAGTCCTGATTCCTTTTATCAGAGAATGATATTAGAAATCAAGATATGGGTATGAGGTGGCTGATATTCTTGCTTTTTTCTTTGTCTGTTGTTTTTCTTCTTTCTAATGTATATGTTAGCCCTAAAATGGTGTTTTTTAGTTCCCAGTTCATTTCCTAATCTCTGAAATCTCTCCTTTCCTCATGCTCTGTTGTTCTAACTCTCTTTGAGCTTCTGTTTAATTGAATGCATATTCGGATAAATTCTTCTGTATTGTGAAGTACTTACAGAAAGTAGTTGTGTTTTTCTTGGGTAGTGCTTCTTTCTTGGCTCTTCTAGTCCATACTCCTTCTTCAAGGATAGCCAATACATTGATTTCCAACAGCATAGATTAGTTTTTCCTGTTTTAGTAATTTATATAAATGGAATCAGACAGAATGTATTTGATGTCTAACTCCTTTCACTTAATAATGTATTTGTGTGATTCATCTTGATTGATGTGTGTAGTTGTAGATCATTAATTTCGTTGCTATATGGTATTATATTATATGAATATAACATACTTTCTGTATCCATTTCACCATTTATGGGCATTTGATTAGTTTCAAGAGAGAGGAGAGAGAGAGAAATTAGTAATAGATCTACCATCTTTTTCTTCCATTTGCTCTTTGTTACACAAGTTCTCCACCTTATCTAGCTGTCTAGATGAAAACCTACTGTTATGTAGAAGTCCATGAACAAGAAACTTGAGAGTCCAAAATCATGACTATTGGGAATCCAGCAGCGATTTGAGGGCACGCAATAAAGTACTTGACCTGATTGTGTGAGGGTAATGTCTGAATTAATATGTGTATCATATGAACAAGTGTGAGATATATAAAGGAGTGTTTTGAATATCTAATTATGAATATTTTACATCCAATTAAATTTGTGTAAATTATAGAGTGAGCATGTATAACATCTTAAGGTGTGGGATATATGAATGTGTGGGCTGCATCTTATTGAATGTATTTTAATCTGAGAAGAGGTTGTGACCTCTAATCATGGGTTTAAACTTAAAATAGATATATTCCATTTTACTGAGTATCAGCAACACTTCAAGCTGTATGCATATGCATCATCTGAATGTGACCTTTTAAATGTGTGAGTGACATCTGAATGTATAGATTAAAAATAAATAAATGTGTTATCTGAATGAATGTATAAGACTACTCAATAAGAGGTTCGCAACTGAATGAACATAATACCTGAAAGCATTATAACTTTTCAATGAATATTTGAGAGTGTGTATTGCATTTTGTTGAGTGTATGTGACATCACAATGAATGTATGATAGTTGAGAGTAACATCTGTGTGTATAACATGAATATTTTTTGCATATCTCAGTTAGTCTATAAATATTGAATGCATATATATATGGCATCTGAGTAAGAAGGTTATCATCTGAACTTGAGTTTTAAACATCTAAATTAGGGTGTGAATCATCTGAATATGTGAATAATACCTAAAAGAATGTAAGTATCAAGTGTATACTTATGATAGCTAAGGTACTATATATGATATATGAAGGATTGTGTGCCATATCTGAAAAGTATGTGGAAAATATCTGAGTATATTTGATATCTGAATTAGGGAACAGGTTCCAAATGAGTATAACAGAAGAATAAGTAGGTGCAACATTGAAATGTATGTTGCAACTGAATATGTAAAAAACATTTATTTAATTCTTTCAAAATATTTGTTGCATACCTATTGTGTGTCAAGCATTGTACAAATGCTGGGGGTACAGCTGTGAGCAAGAAAGACAAGGCGAATGAGTTCATGTGCCATCTGAGTGTGATATCTTAAGAAATAATTGTGATCACAGGGAAAATGTTTTTTAATATCTTGAATAAGTGAGTTTTTAATACGAATATTTCATTTTGCAATGATTAAAGATTTAAAGAAAAGTTGAAAGGAAGTACAAAGTTATTGCATACCCTTCAACCAGTTAACTCTAACATCATCTTATGTAACTATATCACATTTGTCAAAACTGAGAAATTTACTTTGGCACATTACTAGTAACTAAATGAAGACTTTATTCAGATTTCATCAGTTTTTTTCTACCAATATTCTTTTACTGTTCAAGTGTCCAATCTGAGATACCACATTGCAATTAGTCGTCATATCTTCTTTGTTTTCTAGAATCAGCCATTGCAACAGGAGTTCTGCTTCCTTTCATTGGAGCATGTATTTAGAAATCAAGATCTGGGTACAGGGTGTGCACATTGCTACTATGACATCACTGCTTCTATGATCTCCCAGTGGAAAGAGCTAAGTAATACACACATGAGTACTAATCCATGTATACCTAAATATCTATAAATAAATATAGATTAAAATATACAGATATATGTACGTAAACATGAGTTCATATTGATGTCTCTGACTCTAACACCAAAGGGTTTATTCTATCCTTTCACTCTTGCTTATTTATAACTTTTTTGTCTGCCATTAAGAGACCTGAGTACAAATAATGCAGTTTCAGAATTGCTAACCTATATCTCTGTGATAAATTAACAGAGTACAGTGTTATGTACAATCATTAGACTTTTGTTTTTTTGTTTTAGCCATTCTAATACATGTGTGGTGGTATCTGTTAGTTTTTAATTTTCATTTCCCTGATGGAAAATGGTGTTGACCATCTTTACAAACGCTTATTTGCCATTCATTTATCTTCTTTGGTGAGATATCTATTTAAACCTTTTTCCCATTTTTTAATTGGGTTGTTTGATTTCTTCTTGGTAAGTTTTAAATATTCTTTGTATTTTCTAAACACAAGTACATTTTTGGATATAGGATTTGCAAATATTTTATCCCAATCTGTGACTTGTCTTTGCACTTATTTAAAGGTGTCTTTAGAAGGGCAAAAGTTCTTAATTTTGATGAAGTCTAATTTATTAATATTTTTCTGCTGTTGGTGTTGTATTTAAGAAGTCATTGCCTAACTCAAGGTCACAAAGACTTTCTTCTATGTTTTATTTACTCTAGGAGTTAATAGTTTTATGTTATACATTTTGGCCTGTGATTAATTTTCAGCATATTTTTGTGTATAGTGCTAGGTATGGATCAAAGTTTTTTTCTTCAGATGTATGTCCAATTTTTTCAGCACCGCTTGTCATAAAGACTATCTTTTCTCCATTGATGGTCTTTGCATGTTGTCAAAAATCAATTGACAATATTTGTGTGGAACGATTTCGGGGCTCTCTATTCTGTTCCACAAACCTATGCGTGTATCCATTCACCTTGATTAATTACTGTGGCTTTAGTGGGTAGTGTGAGCTCTCCAACTTTGTTTTATTTGTAGGTATCTTCCCTATAAGAGGCTTTTTGGCTTTTAGTATAAAAATTAGAATCAGCTTTTGATATCTACACAAAGGCTTTTGTCTTGTTCATTTCATGATTGTGTCTGTCTTTGGCTTTTGACAATTTCACTACCACAGATTTAAGTGTGGATCTACTTGACTTATATTACTTAAAGTTCATTTAGCTTCTTGGAAATGTAAATTAATATTTTTCATGAAATTTGAGAAGTTGTTTGTCATTATTTCTTCAAATTTTCTCTCTTTTCTATAAAACCACTTTATTAAGGTGTGATTAACATGTAAAAATTTGTACATATTTAATATATACAACTCGATAAGTTTGGGGATAAGTATACACCCGTGAAACCATCACCAGCATCAAGGCCATACATATATCCATAACTTCCCAAAGTTTTCTCCTGCCCCCTTTATTATTTTTCTTTGGTAGTAAGAACACTTAATGTAACATCTACCCACTCAGAAAATTTTAAGTATAAAATACAGTATTGTTAGCTATAGACACTATGCTGAATAGATCTCCAGAAATTATTTATCTTGCATTACTGTAGTTGTGTACACTTTAACCTTATCCTCCCTATTTCTCCCTCCTCCTGCCCATGGCCACTACCATTCTACTTTCTGCTTCTATGAGTTTGACTCTCTTAGCTTCCGCATATAACTGAGATCATACATTATTTGTCTTTCTGTGTTTGGCTTATTTAACTTAGCATAATGTCCTCCGGGTCTACCCATGCTGTCCCAAATGGCAGGATTTCCTTCATTTTTTAAGGCTGAATATTATTCTATTGTACGTATATGCCACATTTTCTTTGGATGTTCATCCATTGATGGATATTGACGTTGTTTCCATGTCTTGGGTATTGTGAATAATGCTGCAATCAACATGAGCGTGTAGGTATCTCTTTGAGATCCTGATTTCAATTCCTTTGGATAAATAGCCAGAGGTGAGATTGCTGGATCATATAGTAGCTCCATTATTAACTATTTGAGGAACCTTTATAATGTTTTCCATAATGGATGTACCAATTTACATTCCCACCAACAGTGCACAAGGGTTCACTTTTTTCCACATTCTTGCCAACATTTGTTATCTTTTGTTTTTTAATAATAGCCATCTTAACAGGTGTGAGGTTATATCTCATTGTGGTTTTGATTTGCATTTTCCTGATGATTAGTGACGTTGAGCACCTTTTCATATACTTTTTGTCCATTTGTATATCTTCTTTGGAGAAGTATCTATTCAGATCCATGGCCCATTTTTTAATCAGGTTATTTAGTTTTTTGCTCTTCAGTTGTAGGTATTCCTAATATATTTTAGATATTAACCACTTCTCAGATATATGATTTGCAAACATTTTATCCCAATCCACAAGTTGCCTTTTCATTTTGTTGATTATTTCTTTTGCTGTGGAGAAGCTTTTTAGTATAATGTAATCCCACTTGTATATTTTTGCTTTTGTTGTCTGTGCTTTTGGTGTCATATCCAAGAAATCAACGCCAAGATGAACGTCAAGTAGCTTTTCCCTTATGTTTTCTTTTAGAAGTTTTGTGGTAAGTTTTGTGATTTCAGGTCTTACGTTTAAGTCTTTTATCCATTATTAGTTGATTGTTGTGTATGGTGTAAAATATGGTCCAATTTCATTCTATTGCATGTGACCTGTAATTTTCTTTTCTAGCTGTGTCCTTATCTGGTTTTGGTATCAGGGTAATGCTGGCCTTGTAAAATGAGTTTAAAACATTCCCTGCTCTTCATTTTTTTGGAAGAGTTTGAGAAGAATTGGGATTAATGCTTCTTTAAATATTTGATAGAATTCACCAGTGAAGCCATCTGGTCCTGGACTTTTCATTGTTGGGAGGTTTTTATTACTGATTCAATCTCCTTACTTGTTATTGATCTGTTCATATTTTCTATTTCTTCATTATCCAGTCTTGGTAAGTTATATGTTTCTAGGAATTTATCCATTTCTACTAAATTATCCAATTCATTGGCTTTTAATTATTCATAGAAGTACCTTATGATTTCTTGTATTTCTGTGGTATCAGTTGCAATGTTCCTTTTTTACTTATAATTTTGTTTATCTTAATATTCTCCCTTTTTTGTTTCTTTGTCTAGCTAAGTGTCAATTTTGTTTTTCTCTTCAGAAAACCAACTAGTAATTCCATTTATCTTTCTTTTTCTAGTGTTTGTTTCATTTATTTCTATTCTAATCCTTATTTTTTCCTTTTTTCTGTTAATTTTGTGCTTAGTTTTCTCTTTTTCTTCTAATTCCTTGAGCTTTAAAGTTAGGTTGTTTACTTGAGATCTTTCTTTTTTCTTAATGTAGGCATTTGTTATAAACGTCTGTCTTAGAACTACTTTTGTTGTTAAGATAATAGTTCAACTTCAATTACATACAAAAACTCTACACATTTACTTCTCCGTTCTCACACACACTTTATGTTATTCATGTCATAATTTGCGTATTTTTGTCTTGAGTATCCATTAACACATTTTTTAGTTGTAGTTATTCTTAGCACTTTTGTCTTTTACCATTTATACTAGAATTAAAGGTGATTTATGCACCACCATTACAGTATTATAGAGTTGCATATTTATATATATTTTTTACCTTTTTCCCTTAAGTTTTATACTTACGTATGCTTTTGTGTCACTCTTTACCATCCTTCATTTCAACCTGAAGAACTCCCTTTAATATTTCCTCTAAGGCAGGTCTAGTGGTGATGAACGCCCTCAGATTTTGTTTGTCTGGGCAAGTCTTTATCTCTCCTTCATATTTAAAGGACAATTTTGCCAAGTATATAATTTTTAGTTGACATTTTTTTTTTCAGCACTTTGAGTAGCATCCTGATCCCTTGTGGCTTGAAAAGTTTCTGCCGAGAAACCCACTAATAGTTTTCTGGAGGCTTGCTTCTATGTGATGAGTAGCTTTTATCTTGCTGCTTTCAAAATTCTTTCTGTCTTTAACTTTTGATAGTCTGATTATAATGTGTCTCGATGTAGACTTCTTTTGGTTCATCCTATTTGAGATCATTTGAGCTTTGAGTATCTGGATATCTATTTCTCTCCCCACGTTTGGATGTCTTCTGTTATTATTTCTTTAAATAAGCTTTCTTGCCCTTTGTCTTTCTCTTCTCTTTCTGGGACTTCCAATTTTGTCAGCATCCCAGGTGAGGTGTGTCAGAAACTGGCCCCTCAGGCAGACCACGGAAAGACCAGGACTTTGCAGACATACTTCACTCATTTCCTTCCCACGTAGGAGAAGAGACTTAGGTTCTGTAACTTCTCCCAATTTTGCAGAGCTATGTGAGGCTGCTATAATCCAACCCACCCATTTTCTTTTGTTCTTAGCCGGCCCAGGTGTCCAAACTGTGGCAGTTCTGTGAGTACTCTGAGTGAAGTGAGACAGAATTCAGTCTCTTAGGGAGCACACTGAAAGGCAGGGATGTTAGACGCATACTCCATTCCTTTCTCTCCCTCCTTGGGGAGAAGCCTCAGGTTCTGTGCCTTCTCTGAATATCACAGGTCCAAGGTTGGCCACAGAAAGCTACCCACCTCTTTTCCTTTGTCCTTAGCTGTCCCAGGAGTCCAAACTATGATGGTTCCATCAATGCTACTTGTGAGGTGAGACAGTAATTGACCCTTTGGGCAGTGCACTGAAAGGCCAAGGACATTGGATGAGTGCTCTATTCTTCCCTTACTCCAGGGAAAAATCACAGGCCAATGGGGTTGCTTTCAGCACCGAACTGCTTTTGGATGGAGTGTTCTATATATGTCAATTATCAAGTTGGTTGAGAGTGCTGTTCAGTATGGATTTTCTGTCTACTTGTTTATCAGTTATTTAGAGAGTCATGGTGAAGTATTTCACTACAAATGTGAATTTGTCCATTTCTCTAAGACCTATCAGTTTTTATCTCATGTATTTTGAAAGCCTGTGATTAGGCGCATACATGTTTAGGATTGTTATGTCTTCTTGAGGAATGGGCTCCTTTTTCATTACGTAATGTTCCTCTTTATCCTTGGTAGTCTTCCATGTTCTGAAGTGTAGTTCATCCAAATTTAATATGGCTACTCCAGATTTCTTTTGGTTAGTGTTTACATGGTAAATTATACCTGCTATATCAACAATTAGTCAATCCACATTTTTACATTTAATGTGTGTTTCTTTTAGCATAAAATTCTAATTCTTTTACATAGAGTGTTGGGTCTTGTTTTTTTATCTTAAACTCCTGTGTGTTTAGTCCATTCACATTAATGTGATTATTAATACAGTTCGATTTAAATAAACCACCTTTCTAGCTTTTTCCTATTCATTATATTTGTTCTTTGTTTTTTCCCCCTTTTTATTCTGCCTTCTTTGGTTTTAATCATGCCTTTTGTACTATTCCATTTTATGTATTAAATTCAGTTATTATTTATCCCTGTTTTAAAAGCAGCTTTAATGGTTACTCTAGTGTTTATGATATACATTGTTAAGTAACCTGAACCCGTGCTTAAATAACATACCACTTTGCAAATAGTGAAAGGATCTTGTAAAAGTTCCTCCTTCTCTTCCCTCATAACATTGCTGTCATACATTTCATTTTTACACATGCTATAAACACCCAAGTTTTGCTTTATACAGATAATTATATTATACAGCAGCTTAAACAAATAAAATATTATACATTCATTTATTCCATTTCTGATGCTCTTCATTTCTCAGTGTAGATCCAATTTATGGATCTGCATTACATTCCTTCTGCACGAAGAACTTCCTTAACATTTCTTATAGGCTAAATCTGAGGGCAATGGATTTCACCAATTTTTGTTTGCCTGAGAATGTTATTTCCTTTTCAATTTTGAAAGATATTTTTGTGAGATATAGAATTCTTGGTTGTAATTTTTTTCTTTTAGTACTTGTAGATATCATTAACTCCAGTCTCCTCACCTGCATGGTATATTCGTTTCCTCAGGCTGCTGCAACAAAATATCACAAACTAGGTGGCTTTAAACAACAGAAATTTGTTCTCTCAGAGTTCCAGAAGCTAGAAATTCAAAATCAAGGTGTCAGCACTGCCGTACTTACTCTGAGACTCTAGATGGAATCCTTCCATGCTTCTTCCTCGCCCCTGGTGGTGGCCAGCGATCTTTGGTGTTCCTTGGCTTGATCTGCATCACTACAATCCCTGCCTGTCTTGTCACATGGCATTGTCCCTGTGAGTCCCTGTTTTCTTTCTTATAGGGATACCAGTCATATTGGATTAGGGTAGACCCTAATTGAGTGTGACCTCATGTTAACTTTATTATGTCTGCAAAGACTCTATTTCTGAATAAGGTCACATTCATTCACAGGTACTAGGGTTTAGGACTTTATCATATTTTTTTGGGAGGGGACATAATTCAACCCACAAGACACAGTTTGTGATGAGAATTTACTCTAACTCTTATTCCTTTTCCTCCATAGGTA
Source organism: Equus przewalskii (assembly GCF_037783145.1). Taxonomy (NCBI): domain Eukaryota; kingdom Metazoa; phylum Chordata; class Mammalia; order Perissodactyla; family Equidae; genus Equus; species Equus przewalskii. The sequence continues at coordinate 41,944,834 of NC_091863.1, read as the reverse complement.
AAGTGCTTGTTTTCCCTGGTTGCCTTCAAGATTTTCTTTGTCTTGGTTTTTAGGAGCTTCAGCATTATATGTCTGTGTGTGTGTGCATGTGTGTGTGTGCATGTGTGTGTGGGTGTTTGCTATTTATCCTGTTTGTTGTTCTCTGAGCTTAGTGTCTGTCACTAATTTTTGGAAAATATCCATTATTTCTTTAAACATTTCTTCTTTCCCATTCTCTCTTCTCCTTCTCTAATTCCAGTTACATATGTTACATCATTTGATGTTGTCCCACATCTCTTAGATGCCCTATTCTTTTTTTAATTTTTATTATTTTTTTGCATAACAATTTGGGTAATTCTATAGCTCTATTTTCAAGTTCATTGATTCATTCCTTGGCTGTGTAAATCTACTGGCAAGTCTCTCAAAAGCATCCTTCATATTTGCTACCATATTTTTTATTTCTACTGTTTTCCTTGGGTTCTTATAGTTTCTTTCTTTCTGCTGAAATCACCTATTTGCTCTTGCATGTGGTCAACTTTTTCCGTTAGTGCCTTTAACATATTAATCATAGTTATTTTAAATTACCCATCTGATAGTTTCAACACCTGTGTCATATATGAGTCTGGTTCTGATGATTGGTTTGTCTCTCAGATTGTGATTTTTTTATGCTTTAAAATTTTTTTTTAACTTTGTGATTCCCTTCATACATTGTTTTATTTTAACTTTTGGCATCCTTTATAAATTCTTGTTGAAAACCTGACATGTTATTTAGGGTAGTAGATATGAGGGAAATAGGCCTCTAGTGTGGGGATTTGTGTTAAGCTAGCCAGGAGTTGTACTATACTTGACGTCTTTTCATTGCTGTGGTTACCAGTGTTGAAATTTACTATTGCTATGGATAGCAGAGATTTGAAAATCCTCTGTTAGTATTGTTTTTATCTCTCATATTGGCTTTTGGTCTTCCCTTTATCCTACTCCCAAGAGAGAATCTGTCTCTTGGAGCTCTCCCAGTTGTAATCCAGTGTTATGACTGAATGCTCTTTACTGTGGTGATAGGGTATGGGAAACCAGGGGGCATTATGTAATGTTCTTATGCCTCAGTCTTTGGAGAACACAGTGGGCCTATCTCTCAGTGATGTGGGCTTTACAGGCTTTTCTGTCACTCCTGAAGGTTAGAGCTTACAGCACCCTCATTTCCTTCTCCAAGTTAAAGGAGATATCCACTAATATTCTCTGTCTACATCTTAAGGAGCTTCCCCTTACTTATTAAGGTTTTTATTTTATTTTTCACGTAGGTGAGATAGTGGACCTGGATCTGGGCACACTTTTATTCCTCTGGCTGCACCAGTATTTCACCAGTACCCCCAGGTGATATTCTGCATGCTTCTAATTAAGAATTTTGTTCTATGAGGTGAAAGAGTCTTGGCAGATTTCCCACTGACTTAATCTTCCCTTTCCCAGATAGCACCATGAGGGCAGGAGGTGATTTCTCTCGGTTCTTCTTGATCCTCATTTTCAGAACTTGGTAGAGTCCCTCTAGAAGCTTGAAAAAAGGTGGGAAACATCCTTACTCAGGTCATTGTGTCTCACTGAAAGTGCCTGTTTCTTTCCAAATTTCGACATGGCTGTTAATTCTGTGAATTCAGCTATATGTTAGAATCACGTGAAATCATTAATATACAGTCTATCCAGCTGTTTTTCTGTATCTTTCTGTCTTTGAGTTGAAAGCAGAAGTTCAGCCTTCATTTTTTAAAGGTACTTGTGCTGGATATAGAATATTGGTTTGACAATTTATTTTTCTTTTAACTTGTTAAAGATGTCACTCAATTGTCTTCTTAATTGAGAAGTCTGCTGTAAAGTTTATCCTTATTCCTTTAGAGGTAATGTGTCTTTTTTCTATGGCTATTTTCAAGATTTTCTCTTTGTCTTTGGTTTTCAGTAGTTTGAATATTGTACGTCTAGATGTGTATGTGTGTGCATGTGTGTGTGTGCACTGACATTTATCTTGCTTAATGTTCTCTAAATTTCTTGATTCTGTGGCTTGGTGTCTGTCACTAATTTTGGTTAATTCATGGCCATTATTTCTTCTGGCATGCTCTCTTTTTCTTTTCACGATGGAATTCCACTTACATATATATTACACTGTTTGGTATTATCCCATAGCTCTTTAATGTTCTATTCTGTTTTCTCACTCTTTTTTTTCTCTTTGTATTTGAATTTTGATAATTTCTATTGACCTATCTTCAAGTTCACAGATGCTTTTATAGTTGTTTTAAAATATTGATGAGTTTATTGAAGGCATTCTTCATTTCTGTTACTTTTTTAATATTTCTATCATTTTATTTGATTCTTTTTATACTTTTATTTTTTTTGTTCAAATTAGCTATCTGATCTTGCATGCTGTCTACCTTTTCCATTAGAGCCTTCTTTTGTATTATACAAGTTTCAAATGGACATTATAATTTGACATCCATATACACTACAAAGTGATCACCTTCAAAAGTCTAGTTACCATCCAGCATCCTCCAATTGACCCCCTTCATCTAATCTCCAACCCCCTTCCCATCTGGTAACCTTGAATCTTTTCTCTCTTTCTTAGAATTTGCTTTTGTTTGTTTTGAGGTTTTTGTTTTTAGATTCCACATATGAGTGAAATCATATGGCATTTATCTTTCTCCTTCTGACATATTTCGCTTAGAATAATACCCTCAAGGTCAATCCATGTTGTTGCAAATGGTAAGATATCATTCTTTTTAATGGTTGAGTAGTCTTCCATTGTGTATTCATACCACATCTTATTTATCCACTCATCCATCTATGGACACTTTTTCCCCATATCTTAGCTATTGTAAATAATGCTGCAATGAACATAAGGGTGCATATATCTTTTAGAATTAGTATTTTCATATTCTTTGTATAAATATCCAAAAGTGGAATAGGTGGATCATATGGTAGTTCCAGTCATAATTTCTTGAGGAATATCCATAGTGTCTTCCATAGTGGCTGCACCAATTTATATTCCCAGAAACAGTATATGAGCATACCCTTTGCTCCACATCCTCTCCAACACTTGTTATATCTTGGGAGATCTTTTGATAATAGCCATTCTAACAGGTGTGAGGTGATATTTTATTAAGGTTTTGATTTGCATTTCCCTAATAATTAGTGATGTTAACATCTGGTCATCTGTACGTCTTCTTTGGAAAAATTTCTGTTCAGATCCTCTGCCCATTTTTTTTTATTGTTTGGCTTTTTTTGGTTGTTGAGTTGTATGAGTTCTCTATATATTTTGGATATCAACCTCTTGTCTAATATATGTTTTGATTGCTATGGCTTTGTAGTATAATTTGAAATCAGGGAGTGTGATAACTCCAGCTTTCTTCTTCTTTCTCAAGATTGCATTGGCTATTCGAGATCTTTTGTGGTTCCACACAAATATTAGAATTATTTATTCTAGTTCTGTGAAATATGCCATTGTGATTTTGATAGGAATTGCATTGAATCTGTAGATTACATTATTACTGTATAGATTTCTGTATACGGATTCAATATACAAATTTGTGTATATTGATTAATGTAATCTGCAACTTTACTGAATTCATTTATTAGTTCTCATAGTTTTTTTGGTGGAGTCTTTACAGTTTTCTACATATAGCATCATGTAATCTGCAAATAGTGACAGTTTTACTTCTTCCTTTCCAGTTTGGGTGCCTTTTATTTCTTTTTCTTGCCTAATTGCTGTGCCTAAGACTTCCAAAACTATGTTGAATAAAAGTCATGAGAGTGGGCATCCTTGTCTTGTTCCTGATCTTAGAGGAAAAGTTTTCAGATTTTCTCTGGTGAATATGATGTTAACTGTGGGTTGTCATGTATGGCCTTTATTATGTTGAGGTATATTCCCTCTATACTCACTTTGTTGAGAATTTTTATCATAAATGGATGTTGAATTTTATCAAATACTTTTCCTACATCTATTGAGATAATCACATAATTTTTATCTTTCATTTAGTTAATGTTGTGTACCACATTGACTGATTTGTGGATGTTGAGTCATCCTATCATCCCTGAAATAAATCCCACTTTATCATGATGTATGATCCTTTTAATGTACTGTCTTGTGCCACATAACAACGTTTCAGTCAACAATGGACTGCATATAAGATGGTGGTTCCATAAGATTATAATGGATCTGAAAAATTTTTATCATCTATCGATGTCATAGCCATTGTAACATTGTAGTGCAATGCGATACTCCTGTGTTTGTGGTGATGCTAGTGTAAGCAAACCTATTGCACTTCCAGTCATAGAAAAGTATGGCACATACAACTATGTACAGTACGTAATACTTGATAATGATAATAAATGACTATGTTAACTGGTTTATGTATTTACTATACTATACTTTTTATCATTATTTTAGAGTGCATGCTTTCTACTCATTAAAAAAGTTTGCTGTGGAACAGCATGCTGTGTTACACCAGCAGTAGCCTCATACATCTCATGTTTACCATGTCTCTTAATTGCATCATTTTCTCTTGTGCTTGATTCAATCTCATGTTGTTTTGCTTATCCTGGCTCCTAAGGATACAAAATCCACTGCTAATGTTGCCAGTAAAAGACCACATTGAGTGACTGACCTAGAAACAAAATTAAAAGTGATTAAGACTATGAAGGTGGAAAGTCAGTGATGGTTATTGCTCATCAGTCAGGCATATCCCATTCCATCATAGGTATGATCTTGAAGAACAAGAACAAAGTGACATAAGCTGGTAAAGGATCTGCTACATTGAAGGCAACAAGGCTAACAAAAATTTGAGAAGGGCCTATATCAGACATGGAGAAACTTCTAATGACCTAGATTAAAGACCAGACACAGAAGCACATTCCTTCCAGTACTATGACGATCACAGTCAAAGCAAAAAGTTTGTTTGCAATGTTGAAAGAAAAGTCTAGGCCTGACTGCAATACTAAATTTACTGCTAGCTCTGGGTGGTTTAAATGATTCAAGAATCATTATTCATTACATAATGTGAAAGTGAATGATGAGTCTGTGAGTACTGATGTGAAGGCAGCTGAAGAAGTTTTAGAAACTCTAGATAAACTGATTGTGGAAAAAAATCACTTGCCAGAGCAAATATTCAATCTAAATGGAACCTCCCTATTCTGGGAGGAAATGGATGCCTACAGGGACTTTAATCCATAAGGAGGCCAAGTCAATGCCAGGTTTCAAGGCTTTTAAGCATAGGATAGCAGTCTTGCTTGGGGGCAATGTTGCAGGCTACAAATTGAAACCCTTTGTGATCTGGCACGCTGAGAACCCCAGGGTCTTCAAGCATATCAATAAGCACACACTACCAGTTGTACTACAGGAGCAATAAGAAGTCATTGGATGAATTAACTCTGCTCCCAAGATGCCCTCCTGAATTGCTATGCCAGATAAATGCAGAAGTACTATTTGGAGAATAACATACACTTGAAGATTTTTCTTATTGTTGATAATGCTCCCAGATATCCTTCTTTTATTGGTGATCTTTATCCCGATATCATAGCGGTGTTTCTTCCTCCAAACACCACTTATTTGATCCAATCAATGGATCAAGGAGTTATAGCAGCTTTTAAGGCCTACTATCTGAGGAGGACTTTTGCCCAGCATATTGCTACAACTGAGAAAGACACTGATGAAATTCCAGAAGGATTAAAACATTTATGATTGCATCAAGAACCTTGCTTGGGCTTGGGGTGATGTCACCAAGGAGTGTATGAATGGCATTTAGAAGAAGACATTCAAGAGGTTCGTCCATGACTTTGGAGGATTTGCCAAGGATGAGAAGGTTGCAAAATCAACAAGGCTGTGGTGGACGTGGAAAACAAACTTAAACTTGGGTGTGGATGAGGATGACATTGAAGAGCTCCTAGAGGTGGCTCCTGAGGAATTGACTAATGAGGAGTTGTTGGAACTGGAACAGAAGCTGAAGAAGAGGGAAGAGAAAAGGACACTGAAAGAGAGAAAAAGAAGAAGAACCCCCAAGAAAATTCACAGTGAAGGGTTTAGCAGAAGCTTTTGTAGACCTCAGCAAGCTCCATAGAGACATAGACCCCAACATTGAAAGGTTTTCATTAATAGTGAGGAATGTTCATGGTGCATTATCTGCTTACAAGCAAATCTACAATGAAAAAAAGAAACAAAACAAGCAAGCCACTATGGACGTATTTCTGAACAGAGTGACACCTCCCCAGGAAGAGCCTCAGACAGGTCCTTCAGGAGGTATTCCAGAAGAAGGTATTGTTATCACAAGAGAGGACAGATCTATGCATGTTATTACCCCTGAAGACCTTCCAGTGGGACAAGATGTGGAGGTGAGAGACACTGATAGTGATGATCTTGACCATGTGTTGTCCTATACTAATGTGTGTTTGTGTCCTAATTTTTAAGAATAAAGTTTAAAAAGTAAAAATAATAAAAATTTTTAAAAATAGAAAAAAACAAAATAAGGATATAAAGAAAATATTTTTGTACAGCTTTACAATGTGTGTTTTAAGCTAAATGCTATTACAAAAGAGTCAAAAAGTTTAAAAAAATAAAAAGGTCATAAAGTAAAAAAGTTGCAGTAAGCTAAGGTTAACTTATTGAAAAAAGAAAAGTATTTTTTTAATAAATTTAGTGTAGTCTAAGTGTGCAGTGTTTATAAAGTCTACAGTAGTCTACGTTAACGTTCTAGGCCTTCATGTTCACTCACCACTCACTCACCAACTTACCCAGAGCAACTTCCAATCCTGCACGCTCCGCTCATGGTAAGAGCCCCACACAGGTGCACTAATTTTTGTCTTTTATGCTGCATTTTTACTGTACCTTTTTTATGTTTAGATATGTTTATGTACACAAATACTTACCATTGTGTTACAATTGCCTACAGTATTCAGTACAGTACATGCTGTACAGGTTTGTAGCCAAGGAGCAATAGGCTATACTACGTAGCTTTGGTATGTAGTAGACTATACTATTTAGGTTTGGGTAAGTACACCCTGATGTTCACACAATGATGAAATCACCTAAAGACACATTTCTAAGAATGTGTCTCCGTCGTTAAGCCATGCATGACTGTATTGTTGAATTCAGTTTGCTAGTATTTTGTTGAGGATTTTTGCATCTATGTTCATCAAAGATATTGTCCTGTAATTTTCTTTCTTTGTGGTGCCCTTGTCTGGTTTTGGTATCAGGGTAATGCTGGGCTCATAAAATGTGTTTGAAACTGTTCCCTTCTCTTCCATATTTTGGAAGAGTTTGAGAAGGACATAGTATTAAATATTTTTTGAATGTCTGGAAGAATTCACTGGTGAAACCATCTGGTCCTGGACTTTTGTTTGTTGGGAGGTTTTCGTTTGTTTTTTTTTTTTGAGGAAAATTAGCCCTGAGCTAACGTCTGCTGCCAATCCTCCTCTTTTCACTGAGGAAGACTGGCCCTGAGCTCACATCCATGCCCATCTTCCTCTACTTCATGTGGGACGCCTACCACAGCATGGCTTGCCAAGCAGTGCCATGTCCGCACCCGGGATCCCAAGTGGCGAACCCTGGCTGCAAAAGCGGAACGTGCGCACTTAAACTGCTATGCCACCAGGCTGGCCCTGGGAGTTTTTGATTACTGATTTAATCTCCTTTCTATTAGTTGGACTATTTAGGTTTTCTATTTCTTCATGATTCAGTCTTGGAAGATTGCATGTTTCTGGGAATTTATTCCTTTCTTTTAGGTTGTCCAATTTGTTGGCCTATATTTGTTTGTAGTATTCTCTTATGATTCATTGTATTTCTGTGGTATCAGTTGTAACTTCTCTTCATTTCTGATTTTGTTTATTTGAGCCCTCTCTCTTTTCTTCATGGTGAGTCAAGCTAAAGGTTTGTCAATTTTGCTTATCTTTTCAAAGAACCAGCTGTTAGTTTTATTGATCTTTTCTATTATCTTTTTAGTCTTTATTTCATTTATTTCCTTTCTGATCTTTATTATTTCTTTCCTTCTAACTTTGGCATTCATTTGTTCTCTTTTTGTACTTCTTCTAAGTGTAAAGTTAGATTGTTTATTTAAGATTTTTCTTGTTTCTTGAGGTAGGCCTGTGTTAATATGAACTTCCCTCTTACAACTGCTTTTTGTTGTATCCCATAGATTTTGGTATAGTATTTCTGTTTTCATTTGTCTCTAGGTATTTTTTGATTTCTCCTTTGATTTTTTCAATGACTAATTGGTTGCTCAGTAGCATGTTGTTTAATCTCATATTTTTATGGTTTTTCCAGTTTCTTATTGTAATTGATTTCTAGTTTCATAGCATTGTGGTCAAAAAAGATGCTTGATGTAATTTAAATCTTCTTGAATTTATTGAGACTTGGTTTTTGGCCCAAAATGTGATCTATCCTGGAGAATGTTCCACATGAACTTGAGAAGAATGTGTCTTTTGCTGCTTTTGGATGGAATGTTCTGAATATATCTATTAAGTCCATCTGGTCTAATATACCATTTAAAGCCCATATTTTCTTATTGATTTTCTGTCTGGACGATCTGTCCATTGCTGTAAGTGGGATGTTAAAGTCCTTTACTATTATTGTCTTGCTTTCCATTTCTCCCATATGTCTGTTAATATTTGCTTTATGTATTTTGGTGCTTCTACAATGGGTGTGTATATATTTATAAATATTATGTCTTGCTGGATTGATTCTTTTCTCATTTTGTAGTGCCTCTTCTTGTCTTTTATTACAGTCTTTGTTTTAAAGTCTATTTTGTCTCATGTGAGTATAGCTACACCAGCTTTCTTTTTGTTTCCGTTTGCATGGAATAAATTATTCCATCCTTTCGTATTCAGTTTTTGTGTGTGCTTACTTCTAAATTGAGTCTCTTGTAGGCAGAATATAGATTACTCTTGTTTTTTTATTCATTCTGCCACTCTGTGTCTTTTGCTTGTCAAATTCACTCCATTTACATTTAAAGTAAATATTTATAGATATGTACTTATTGCCATTTTGTTAATTGTTTTCTGGCTGTTTCTGTAGTCCCTCTGTTTCTTTCCTTTCTTTCTCTCTTCACTTGTGGTTTTATGGCTTTCTTTAGCATTATGTTTAGCTTCCTTTCTCATTTTCTTTTGTGTGTTTATTATAATTTTTTTATTTGTGGTTACCATGAGGTTTACACATAATGTCCTATGTATGTAACAGTCTCTTTTAAGTTGATTGCAACTTAAATTTGAACACATTCCAAAGTTTTACATTTTTATACATCCTTCCCACGTTTTATATTTTTGATGACATATTTTACATCTTTCTATTTTATGCACCACTTAACTAATTATTGTAGTTTTAGTTAATTTTACTTCTTTTGTCTTGTGTCCTACATATTTGTTTTATAAGTAGTTGATACACTACCTTTACTATAAATTAACATTTTCCAGTGAGACTATTACTTTCATATGTTTTCTTATTATTAATTAGTGTCTATTAAGCTTAGAGAATTTCTTTTAACATTTATTGTAAGGCCAATTTAGTGGTGATGAACTCCTTTACCTTTTGCTTATTTGGGAAACTCTTAGTCTCTCCTTCAATTCTGAATAATAACCTTGCTTGGTAGAGAATTCTTGGTTGGATTTTTTTTTCTTTCAACACCTTGAATACATCATGCTATTCCCTTGTGGCCTGTAAAGTTTCTGCTGAAAAATCTGTTGATAGCTGTACGGGATTTTCCTTGTACCTAATAAGTTGTTTTTTTCTAGCTTGTTTTAAGATTCTCTCTTTATCCTTAACTTTTACCATTTTAATTATAATGTGTTTTGGTGTGATTTTCTTTAGTTTCATCTTGTTTGGAACTCTCTGGGCTTTCTGGCCCTGGATGTCTGTTTCCTTCCCCAGATTAGGGAAATTTTCAGCTATTATTTCTTCAAATAATATTGCTGGCACTTTCTCTCTCTCTTCTCCTTCTGGGACCCCTATAATGTGAATGTTATTATCCTTGATGTTGTCCAAGATGTCCCTTAAGGTATCTTCATTTTTTAATTCTTTTTTCATTTTGCTACTCTCTCTGGGTGAGATCCGTTGCTTTGTTTTCCAGTTTGCTTATTCAAGCTTCTACTTTATCCGTTCTGCTGTTAAACTCCTCTAGTGCATGTTTTAGTTCAGTTATAACTTCTGTTTGGTACTATCTTGTATTTTCTATCTCTTTCTTAAAGTTCTCATTTTGTTAATCCATTTTTCTCCTGACTTCAGTGATCATCTGTATGACCATTACTTTGAATATTTTATCTGGTAGGTTGCTTATCTCCATTTCATTAAGGTCTTTTTCTGAGGATTTTTCTTGTTCTTTGGTTTGGAACATATTCCTCTGTCTTCTCATTTTGCCTGACTCTCTGTGCTTGTCTGTATGTATTAGGTGAAACAGCTACTTCTCCCAATCTTGAAGGAGTGGTCTTGTGTAGGAGATAATTCATAGGGTCCAGAAGTGCAATCTCCCTTGTCCTCCAGAGCCAGGTGCTCAAGGGGCATACCTTGTGTGGGCTGTTCATGCCTTCCAGCTGTGGTGGGGGTGCAACTGTGGTGCAGGGTGGGTGGGGTGCTGTGCACTTGCCTGGCCTGGCATAGCTGCTGCACAGGGTGGATGGGGCTCAGGGCACTCACTTGGCTGGGTTGTAGTGCTGCTGCTGTGTGAGGAGGGTGGGGCACCCAATTGAGGTTCAACTGATATAGGGAGTGGGCGGAGCTTGGGACACTCACCCAGCTCAGTTTGGCATGGCTGTTGCACAGAAAGGGCAAGGTGCAGGGCCCTCGCCTGGCCAGGTTGCAATGTGGCTGTTGCATGGGTGCAGTGGACTGGGCATGAAGCGATCACCTGGCTCAATTGCAGTGTGGTTGCTGTGCGGGTAGGTTGGAACTTGGTGTGCTTGCCTGGCCCAATTGAGGTGCAGCTGCTGTGCAAGGTGGATGGGGCTCCAGGTGCTAGTCTGGCCTGGTTGTGGCATGGCTGCTGCAATGGGATGGTGGGACACAAAGCATGCTCACTGGTGCTATAGGGCTAGAGGGAGAGCCCTGAAAATGGCACCTGTTAGCTCCATCACCAGCAAGCTAGAGTGAGACTGCAAAAATGGTGCCTGCCAGTGCTTCTGTCCTTGTAGAAAGTCGTTGAGGTTCCTGTCTCTCTCATAGTCGCTTTAGGATTAGTAAGTGGGTTTCCCTCACTTATGGTCTAGAGGCTTTTCAAATTGTTGCTTTTGCACTGGATCCCAGGGTGAGTGGGTCTGTACATGGGCCCTTTAAGAGAAAATTCTCAATTCCCTACAGTTTTATGTTTCCCCTGGACTTAATCCTTGCTGATTTTCAAAACTGGACTTTTTGGAGGGCTTGTGTTTTTAGTGCCAGACCCAAGGGTCAGGGTGCCTGATGTGCACAGTCTCTTCACTTCTTGAGGGTGAGTTTCATATTTTTGGGATCCTTTTCCAATTGTGGGTCAGTGTGCCTGGGGTGGGGTCCTGGGCGAGACTATGTCTCTGCCACTCCCACCTGTTTCGATGCATCTCTTTTATCTTTTGCTGTGGAGGTGCTGTTCATCTAGTTCTCAGGTCCTTTTCAGAAAAAAATTATTCCATATGTAGATGTAAATTTGTTGTCTCTGTGGGGGGACATGAAGTCAGGGCATCCCTACACCACCGTCTTGAACCCCTCTCCAATCATTAGAGCCTTTAACATATTCATCACAGTTGTTTTAAATTCCCTGCCTATTTCCAACACCTGTGTCATATCCGAGTCTAGTTTTAATGATGGCTATATCTCTTCAGACTGTGTTTTTCTTGCCTCTCTTTATGCCTTGTAATTTTTTTGTTGCAAGTTGGATACGTTTTATGGAATGGTAGATAATGAGGTAAATATTTTTATGCTGTAATACAAGCCAGGTTTTCCCTCTTATCAACCTTTATTTATATGGAGGTATGTTTTAATGTAGTCAGAAGTTGCACTGCAGTTGAAATTTGTAGTTGCCATGGCTACCAGAGTTAAAAATTATTGTTTCTTGGGTTACCAGAGTCAAGGGGGACTTTTTTGTTGCTATGGATGTCAGAGCCTTAATATTCTCCCAGTAATTTCTTTTCTCTCTCACCACTTGTGCTTCTCCCTAGAGTGAGTCTGTCTCTTGCAGCTCTACCAGTTATATTCTGCTGTTATTATTATATATTTGTTAGCTTAGTGTTGGGGAGTGGGCAAGATGAGTGTATTTGATCTTTTGACTTAGTTTCAGTGTTAGACAAGAACTATACCTGGATTTCCAGGATGTGGACTTTACAAGTATTCATGCCCCACCTCCAGGATATAGTGATGGGCTTAACAAGTATTCCTTTCCCTTCCCCAAGGGGAGTGCCTTGTTTTTCCCTGCATTCCCTTCCCTTATCTATCTGTAGTTTTCTACCAGGGTCCTCAAATTATTGTTGTGATGCCCTCTCCTCCATCCATATTAAGGCTTTTATTACTTAGGGGAGAAAGGGGAGATGGGTCTGGCCAGAGTTTTGGTGGTGACTTCTGTGCCCTGCCCCAGTTGCAACAGAATTCCATCAGTGCCCTCAGGATACAGGTTTTGATGACTTTTCCACTGCAGATTAATTTTTTTGTTCTGTAATGGAGACAGGAGAGGTGAATCTGAGTGTATTTGGTAGTGGTTGTTGTTCCCTTCCCCCACACAGCAGCCCAGAATGAGTTTTCTCTGGTTACTTGCTATTCCTCTGTGTGAAATCTTGGTGGAGATCCTTGAGGAAAAACCTACCAAGAATGTAGGAACACCCTATGCCTGTGGCACCCCGGGGTTTCACACTCTCAGGCTTGTCCACACTAGGCCCTTATCAATTCATTAAATTTTTTCAAATTTAATCTTTCTACCACCATATATGATGCTCGGTGGCTTATGTTCCAAGAAAGCAGATACTAAGGTACTGTTTCTCCCTGAAAGTTCCTGTCTCTGTCCAAATTTTGCGTTGGCTTTTTGCTCTGTTTTGTGACGACTTTTTTTCTGTTTTCTGAGGAATTAAGAAAGTTTGTTAATTTGCAGTCTGTTCAGTTTTTTTCTTGTCATTTTTGATGATAACAATGCTCTCTCCAACTTACTACATCTGTGAACTGAAAGCAGAAGTCAATAAATGTCAGTTTTACATCAGGATTTGAATGTAACAGGTAAATTGCTATTTTGAAATCTGAATGAATATATGAGACATTGTGTTTGGCTAAAGTCTAAATGAGATTTTGAGACAACTGAAAGAAAAAATGTGAGATCTGATAATGAACATTTTTAATAATTTATTTTAAATGATGCACAGACCCATTCTGGTGTCACCATCGCCCATCCATTGTCACATATTCACTCAGACACCACTAGTGACTATTCTTATGGAGCATACATGCCCATACATTCATTCAGATAGGAAAACCCCATTAATGAGAGCCAGCCCTGACAGCCTAATGGGTAAAGTTTGGCGCTTTCACCGCTTCGGTGGCCCGGGTTTGTTTCCCAGTCACGGAATCACACCACCTGTCTCTCAGTTGCCATGCTGTGGTAGCAACTCAAATAGAAGAGCTAGAAGGACTTACAACTAGAATATACAACCATGCACTGGGGCTTCGGGGAGTAAAAAAGAAAAAAAAGAGGAAGATTGACAACAGATGGTAGCTCAGGGCGAATGTTTCCCTGAAAAAAAACCAAACAAAAAAACCCATTAACCCCTCCCTTCTCTCATATACTCAGAGGCCGACATGAACTCTTTACTTGTCTCTCTCAAAACTGTTGCTCTCCTATTTTCCAATTTAGTGAAAGGCCACCAGCACGTTTCAGTCACCTAAGCCACAAGCCAACCTGGAGTCATCTTTGGATTTCCTACATACTCCCTTACCAAGACCTTTCCAGCCAACCTCCACTGTGTGTCCGTAGTCCAGTCCCTCTTTAGCAATCCAAGTGCAACAGCCTTATTTCAGTGTCTCCTGAACCACTACACCAGCATTCTCACTAACACCCTTCTAATCCATCATCCGCCCTGCAACCAAATGGTCTTTAAGATGCACAAATATGATCACACCACTACTCTGACTAAATACCATTTATTAATGGCTTCCCATTGCGCCTTGGGGTAAACTCTACACTTTTTAGCTTGGCTTTTAAAGCCCTTCTTAACCTGACATCTGCATATCTCTTTCCTGGTTGTCTCGGTATCTCTCCTCTTATGCACAAAACAGGCCTACTAACCAGTGACTTTGTTTTAGTTTCCTTTGGTTCCACAATGACTAGCAACAGGCTTGGGATTCAGAAGGCCTTCAATAAACACAGCCTGGTGTTATACACTCACTGACATCATGCATCATGCAGTAATATTTCAGACATTACTATAGTCATTTAATCATAATACATACATTAGCACATCCCAAAATATACCCCAAACGTGACAGAAACATGATCATATGTTACAATTTTGATGTCATACACACACTCTCAATCAGAAGTTTGTGTATCCCTCAGATGTGATAAACAGAGATTCCATGTCTTTTACACTCATCCAGATGTTACACACATCCATTTAGATCATACTTACAGAGTGGAATGTCACACTTGAAAGTCACATATATGTTCACTGTCATACAGTGAACACCGTCATACAGAGACCCTCAGATGATAGAAACACTCACTGAGAACTCACAACCACTCAAAAATCACACACGTTCACTCAGAGGTAACATATGTGCAAGCACATGCTATACATTTTCACTCATATTAAACACTCATCCTGATATTATCCAAGTATTGTAGTATCGTACATATAAACATTTTTACACAAACGTTTCACACAGTCCTTCATATATTATGCACACTTATTTAGAAGGTATATATATGTGTATATATATATATATACACACACACACACACACACACACACCAATGGTACACTAAAACTCTAAGATTAATCTTAAAAAGTACTTTAAGTGCATACTTTGTGAAACTTACTTCCCTGGAAACCATGAAAATAGAACAGAAAAATTTCAGGAGGTTAAATAAGAGAATTCAATCATTTCTTTGGTTGTGGAACGTATGGGACTCAGATGTCAGATGAGACCTCTATGCACCTTTAGATTCAGATAGATTGTTTTTAAGTTAAACTCTGTAGGCTGTAGGAGAATCGTACATTCTCTCTAAGGTTGCTGTGAATTTCTGGGCAGTTTGCTTTCCAATTGTCACATTAGACTTTGAGTGTCTGCTTAGGTTATGTTTCTAGGAATTAATCCATTTCTTCTAGGTTTCCAATTTGTTGGCATATAATTGTTCATAGTAGTCTCTTATGATTTTTTGTATTTTTGTGGTGTCAGTTGTAATGTCTCCTCTTTCATGTCTAGTTTGATTTATTTGAATCTGCCTTTTTTCTTGATGAATCTATATAACCATTTGTCAGGTTTATTTTATCTTTTCAAAAACCAGTGCTTAGTTTCACTGATATTTTCTGTTGCCTTTTTAGGCTCTATTTCATTTATTTCTGCTCTGATTTTTGTTATTTCCTTCCTTCTACTGATTTTGGGCTTAAATTTTTCTTTTTCTAGTTCCTTGAAGTGTGAAGTTAGGTTATTTATTTCAAATATTTCTTTTTTCCTAATGTAGGTGTCTATCACTATGAACTTTCCTCCTAGAACTGCTTTTGCTGCATCTCATAAATTTTAGTATGTTGTGTTTCCATTTTCATTTGTTTCAAGATTTTTTTTATTCATTCTTTGATCCATTAGTTGTTCAGGAATGTGTTGTTTGTAAACTTCCCTATTTACACATTTGTAAATTTTCTATTTTCTTTTGTAATTGATTTCTAGTTTCATACCATTGTGGTCAGAAAAGATGCTTGATATGATTTCTGTTTCTTAAATTTATTAAGACTTGTTTTGTGGCCAAATATATAATATATCCTGGATGATATTCTATGTTCACTTGAGAAGAATTTGTATTCTACTGTTGTTCAATGGAATGTCCTATATATTTCTACCAGATATGTAGACCAATGGAACAGAATAGAGGGCCCAGAAATAAACCCTTGCATATATGGTTAACTGATATTTGGCAAAGCAGTCAAAGGGGAAAGGATAGTATCTTCAATAAATTGTGTTTAAATTTAATAATTTAATAATAATAAAATTAATAAATTGTGGGAAAACTGGATAACCACATGCAGAAAAATGAAATTGGATCCTTATCATACATCACTCACAAAAATTAACTTGAAGTGAATTAAAGACCTAAACACATGACCTGAAACTGTAAAACTTCTGGAAGAAAATTTGGAGAAAAACATCCTAGACATTGATCTTGACAACAATATATTTTTGTTTTGTTGCAAAAGCAACAAAAACAAAAATCAATAAGTGAGATATCATCAAGGAAATGCAAATAAAAACTGCAATGAGATATCACCTCACGACTGTTAGAATGGCTATCATCAAAAGGACAGGCGATAAAAAGTGTTGGTGATTATGTGAAGAAAAGGGAACCCTTGTGCACTGTTGATGGGAGTATAAACTGGTACAGCCACTATGGAAAACAGTATGGAGCTTCCTCAAAAAATTAAAAATAGAACTATCGCATGATCTACAAATCCACTTCTGGGTATATATCTAAGGGAAATGAAAACTGGATATTGAAGAGATATCTGCATTCCCATGCTCCTTGCAACATTATTCACCATAACAAAGATATGGAAACAACCTAAGTGTCTGTCAATATGAATGAGTATTATAAAGAAGATGTGTTATATTTTTACAATGGAATATTATTCACCTATGAGAAAGAAGGAAGTCTTGCTGTTTCTGACAACATGGATGGAACTTGAAGTATTATGCTAAGTGAAATAAGTGAGACAAAGAAAGACAAATACTGGATGATCTCACTTATATGTAGAATCGAAAAAAGCCAAACTCATAGAAACAGAGAGTAGATTGTTGGTTGCCAGGGGCTAGAGAATGGGGGAAAGAGGTGATGTTGGTCAAAGGCTACAAACTTCTAGTTAGAAGATGAATAAGGTCTGGAGATCTAATGCACAACACTGTGACTATAGTCAACTATACTGTATTATATACATGCAAATTGCTAAGAAATAGCTTAAATATTCTCACTACAAAAAGAAAAGGTAAGGATGTGATGTGATGGGGGTATTAGCTAAAACTGTGGTGGCAATCTTTTTGCAATATATAAGAGCATTAAATCAACACGTTTTACATCTTAAATTTACACAATGTTATGTGTCAATTTTGTCTCAGTAAAGCTGGAAAAAACCCCACAGAATTATACATTTTAATGGGTAGATTTTATGGTATATGAATTACATCTCAATAAAGCTTTATAAATTTTCTTTAGTAATCAAAAGGTAAATCCATTAGAAAGTTGGCAAAGAATATGAATAGACATTTCTTCAAGGAAGAGGTACAAAAAGCCACTGCACCTGAAAAAATGCTGAATATCATTAGCTGTCAAAGAAATGCAAATCAAAACCAGAAAGGGAAACCACTTCTTACCAACTATAGTGGTTATAATCTAAAAAGGCAGATAATAACAATTGTTGTGAAGATGTGGGGAAATTGGAACTCTCATACATTGCTGGTGGGAATGTAAAATTTTGGAGCTGCTTTGAAAGAATCTGGTGGTTTTTCAAAAGTTAAACAGAGTTACCATATGACCCAGCATTTCTACTCATAGGATGTACTTAAGAAAAATGAAAACATATGTCCATGCAAAAATCTGTATGTGAATTATCACAGTAGCATTACTCATAATAACCAAAAGGCGGAAATGATTCAAATGTCTACCAATTAATGAATAGGTAAATGAAATATGATATAACCACACAATTGAATATTATTTTGAAATAAAAAGGAATAAACTACTGACGCATGCTACAGCATGGGTGAAACTTGAAAACGTTATGCTAAGTGTGACCACATATTTTATGATTCCATTTATATGAAATGTCCAGAATAGGCATATCTATAGATAGAAAGTAGGTTAGCGATTGTCTGTAGGGCTGAGGGAGCATGTAGAGTTTGATGGAAATGGAGAGTAACTGCTAATGGGTTGAGGTGTTTTGAGGAGGTGATGAAAATATTCTAAAATTGGTTGTGGTGATGGTTACATGTTTTTGAATATACTAAATACCATTGAATTGTATCCTTTAGATGAGTGAATCATATGATATTAGAATTATATCCCAACAAAGCTTTAAGAAAAAATAGATAAACTCCTATTCAATTTATCTTTTTCATCTTGAGTGAACTTTGGTAGTTTGTGCCTTCCTTGAAATTTGTCCATTTTGTCTAAAATTTTCGCTGTATTTCATTTGTATAGATTCTGTTGCAATGTGTTTAAGTTGATGAGTCTTCTTTTGGAGTGTCTAATCTGCTGTTTATCCCATCCAATAAATTTTTCACCTCAGATCTTATATTTTTAATCTCTGGAAGTTTGATTTAGATCTTTTATACACCTTGTATGTATCTCATTGGCACATTCATTCTTGCCTTTACTTTTTAGAACATACGAAATATAATAATTATAACTCTGTTAATGTCCCTATCTATTAACACTATCATCTATATCATTTCTGGGTTGATTTTCAATTGTTTGATTTTTCTCCTCCATATACATCTTAGTTTTCTGTTTGCTTGACAAATACTGTGAATTTTACCTTGTTGGCTGCTGGATATTTTTGGTTTTCTATTAATATATTTCATCTTTGTTTTGGAATGGAGTTAGGTTACTTGGAAATAGTTTGATTCTTTCAAGCTTACTCATCATTTTTACGATGATGAACAATAGCAGAATTTATTCCAGAGCTAATTTGGCTTCACTAACTTGGTGATACCTTCTGAGTACTCTATTCATTGCACTGTTTATCACAAGATATTTTCATCCAGTCCAATGAAAATATGAAACATTCCCAGATTTGTAGATAGCTGTTCTACCTGCTTCTCTGTGGTGATCCTTTACCCAGCCTCTAGTAGTTTCCTCCCATGCATGCCATAGGGGTGAACCCTCAGAGCTTGAGAGTACAAAGACTTGTATATGAATATTCATAGGAATTAATGAATATCCATATTTGTACTAGCCAAAAGCCAAAAACCTGGAGACAAACTAAATGTCCATTAACAGGGGGATATATAACTAAATTGTAGCATATTCCTTCAATGGAATACTACTCAGCATTAAAAAGGAACAAATTATTTGTATATAGGGCAGCACGAATGAATCTGAATATTTGCTACCTGAAAGAAGCCAGACAAAAAAAGTGCACAAAGAGCATGATTATGTTTATATAAAATCCTGGAAAATAGACATGAATCTTTAGTAACAGACAGCAAATCACTGATTACCTGGTGATAGAGGCATGGAGAGAGCAGGATGGATTTCAAAGGGACACAAGGATACTTTGGATTGTGATGGATATTTTATCAATTAGGGTTCCACTTTAGAAACAGAACCAGCAGATGATTGATGATAGATAGATATTGAGATAATAAATATATTAATAATTAATTACACATATACATATATATGTAAATATACATATGATTTTCTTGATAGGAATTGGCCTACACAATTGCGTGGGCTGGCCAGGCAAGTCCAAAATCCACAGGGCAGGAGGTAAGGTAGGGCAAACTCAAACTCTTGGGGCAGGAGCTGACATTGCAGCCCATAAGCGGAATTTCTTCTTCCCTAGGGAAACCACTCTTAAGGTGTTTCAACTGATTGGATGAGGTTCACCCAGATCTTCAAGAATAATTTTCTTTACATCAAGTTAACTGATTGTAAAAGTTAATCACATTTACCAAATATCTTCACAACAATGCCTAGATTAGTGTTTGAATAACTAGATACTGTAGCTCAGCCCAATTGACACATTGTTTTGTGCCTTTCTCAACCTAACAATAATCAACCTTGTGGTTGGACTGAACCTTGTGGTTCTTATTATGCTTGCAAGACACCCTCAGCAATAACCATCAGGAAACTTTGAAAAAAAAACAAGGTTTATTATTCACAAGTCATGGAGGGTATATGGCACACTGGAGGCCACACAGCAAGGTCAAGGGTAGACAGAGAGAGAAAAGACAGCATGGGCCTGGGGTTCTGCTTTTTATTCTGCATTCTTCTCTTCAGAACTAAGATGTCTAGATCAGCAGTGCATAAGGCCCCAGGGATAGAAAGTAAGAAGTCCACCAGCCTATCAGGCAACTACTTTCAGGACGATGGGGAACATGGAAAAATCAGTGAATTCTACAAGTGTGGGCCCATTTGCTATGAAGTGAGTTCCTTGATCAGAAGCAGTGTTGTGTGGAATACCATGATGGTGGATAAAGCATTCTGTAAATCTATGGATGGTATTTTTGAAGGTGAGGGTTTAGGATTTCACAGATTTACTCTTTATTGGTGAATTTAAAACATAAAAGTAGGAATGCTATAATGCGTGGGAAGAAAAGTAAAACAACCACCAGTGGCCAAATGGTGAGTTAACTATCAACCAGATCCCTAAAATGAAGGAAATATGGGAGAGGAGTGGCCTTGCTTTTTATCTAGTCATGTGGCTAGCAATGTGCTTTTTCAAGATATCCATCTTTGAAATGGATGCCTTGGCAATCTAAGTTTAAATCAGTTACTTGCATTACAAAAAAGAAAAACCAACTGTCAGGGCTTATGCTACACACATAAAACTAATGAACATAGTCTATCCCTTCTTAACTTGACAACCAAACATATCTCCTTAAATTATACTTAGTCTGAAATAAGGACAATAATAAAGTCATACTTCCAGCTAATATGATACAACTATCCTGTGTACTACTGAAAACATATTAACTCTTTCCCTGGAAGAGGCTGCACATTTCTTGGGTGATGTTCACTCTTCTTGTAGATATTCTGTAACTTAAATATTGTGATGTAAAGTTAATTATTATTAACACATCTTATGTTAGATAATAAGATGATAAGAGAGGAGAGAGAAAATTGATGTATAAACACAAACATATTCATAATAAAATAATAAAGAAATATATATAAAACAATTACTGTTTTTATTTCTGCCACTGGTTATGTGATTGTATCTGGTATTTATAATTACCTTCTTCCATGACACATTCCATTTTCCCTTTTCCCTCTGCAAGTGTTTCGGTTGGTCACGTTTCTTTGCCTGATTGGTTGATCCAAACGTTCATTCCTGAACGGTCTGGGCCATTAGCAGCTCTGCCTGAATTGGATTGCTGTAGTTTTCCATTGACTTTAATCACAGAACATGGTAGTACTAAGAGATGCCCTGAAAGATCTCCTGTATTCAAGACCTACTCTTACTCATCTCCATTGTGTAGTAGCAGCCCAATTTCCCTTTGGTAATGAGGATCAATCACTCCAGCCAGTACAGTAACTCCTTTCCTTGTTGGTTTAGAGACATAAGGAGCCCAAGTGGCCAGGTGGCAGCCTCAACTTCCAGTTCAATGGCATCATTGTTGTGTCTCCTGGTGGAAGCATTATTCCCTTTGGCAGTAAGATGTCTAGATCTGCAGTGCATAAAGCCCCAGGGGTAGAAAGTAAAAATTTTGCTAGTAGAGCTCAAGGGGTAATAGTGAGTGTAGAAATCCTTGTTTCTATCCCTTGATTCTTGAATCTGTGAATCCCAGCTATGGGATAAACAGCACCATGTCTTAGATGCTGATTTAGAGCATGTAAGCTTCCTGGAGAACATTGACCAAATCCTGCAAAGTGTTGTTACCTAGATGACATATAACTGAGTCTCCAAAAGGTCATTCCACCATCCTATCAGGCAACTACTTTCAGGACTATGGGGAACATGGAAAAGTCAGTGAATTCCACAAGCGTGGGCCGATTTGCTATGAACTGAGTTCCTTGATCAGAAGCAATGTTGTGTGGAATACCATGATGGTGGATAAGGCATTCCGTAAATCTACCGATGGTATTTTTGGCAAAAGCATTGTGTGCAAGGAAGGCAAATCCATATCCAGAATAAGTATCTATTCCAGTAAGAATAATACATTGCCTCTTCCTTGATGGAAGTAGTCAAATGTAATCAATCTGCCACCAGGTAGCTGGCTGATCACCCTGGAGAATGATGCTATATCAAGACTCAGTGCTGGCCTCTGCAAGTGACAGATTGGGCATTCAGAGGTTGTTGTAGTCAGCTCAGCCTTGATCAGTGAAAGTTCATGTTGGTGAGTCCATGCATAACTTCTGTCCCTGCCACCATGGTCACTTTGTTCATGAGCGTATTGGGCAGTGACAGGAGTGTCTACAGAAAGAGAATTACTAGAATAGATAGAAAGACCATCCATTTGATTATTAAAATCTTCATCTGCTGAAGTCACCCTTTGGTGAGTAATAACATGGGACACACATATCTTCATATTATTTACCATTCAGAGAAGTCTATCCACAGACTTCCTCAGACTTCCTGGTCACCAATTTTCCAATCACGTTTTTCCCAAGTCTCTCAACATCCATCCAAACCATTGACCATAGATCATGATTCAGTATAGACTCATACCTCTGGTCATTTCTCCTTCCAAGCAAAATAGATATCTAGGGTCATTACTCTAAGTTCTACCCTCTAGAAGGATTTTCCTTCACCACTGTCTTTCAGAGATATCTCAAAAAGGGATTGTAGTACTGCCAGTGTCTGCTTTCATGTGGTGCCTGCAAGTCATGCAGAACCATCTGTAAATCAGTTTTCTCTTCTTCAGTCAACTCATGGTAGGGAACCTCCAATGAGACTCTAAGTGCATGTAGGGAGAGAGAAGGTAATGTTGCAAGAGCATGGGCCATGGGCATTTGATCCACTTCCTGATATAACTTAGTAGTACTTTCAGGCCCTACTTGAGCCTGACTTGGTATCTACCACCTCCATTTGATGATGGAGTATGCATGTCCAAATTTTTGGCTCAATAGGTCAATACTCATTGCATGATGGGAAGTTCAGGCCACATGCTAATTCGGTGGCCCATGGTTAAGTATTCAGTCTCTACTAAGGCCTGGAAGCAAGCCAAAAGTTGAGTGATTATCCATAGCAGTAAGCCAAAAGGAGAGTGATTATCTGCAGAGGGTGGCAAGGCTTTGCTCCCAAATCCTAATGGCCTGCACTGTGATTTATCTATAGGGGCCTGCCAAACACTCCAAACAGCATCTCTATCTGCCACTGATGATATAAGCATCATTAGATCTACTGTATCAAAAGACCCAACTGGCAGAGAAGCTTACATGGCAGCCTGGACCTGTTGCAGAGCCTTTTCTTGTTCTAGGCCCCACTCAAAACTAGCAGTTTTATAGATCATTCAGTAAATGGGCCAGAGTAGTACACCCAAATGAGAAATATGTTGCTTCCAAAGTCCAAGGCCCACTAGGTGTTGCATCTCCTTTTTGGTTGTAGGAAGGCCAGATGCAGCAACCTATCCTTCACCCTGGAAGGGATATCTCAACATGCCCCACACCACTGGTCCCCTAGACATTTCACTGCAGTGGAAAGCCTCTAGATTTTTGTCAGATTTATTCCCCACCCTCTGACACCGAATTGTCTTATCAAAATGTCTAAGGTAGATTCTACTTCTTGCTCATTAGATCTAATCAGCACAGTATCACCAGATCAATAGCTGCGTATCATCAAGTACCAGAGGATGTGTTAATTTGCTCAAGCAATGAGACCACATCTGATACACTAGCTGTAATTGGAGTCACCACTTGGTTAAGCTTACTATAATCCACTGTGATTCCCCAAGTTCCATCTGCCTTCTGCACAGACCAAATAGGCGAGTTGAATGAGGATGTGGTGGGAATCACCATCCCGGCATATTTCAAATTCTTGATGGTGGCACTAATCTCTACAAACCCTCCAGGAAGCAATATTGCTTTTTCTAGTAGCTTCCACTTGGCCTTTTCCACCAAAATATCCCTTTTTACACAGCTTAGGGAACCAATATAGGGGTTCTGCTAGTTGATGAATATGTATAATTCTAATTATTCATTCCAGAATTGTGTAAATAACCACAGGATGGATTTGCAGACCCACTGTGAGATATGCCTGAGCTAAAATTCCATTGATCACCTTATCTCCATCATTTCCTACTCTGACTGGTGGATCACAGTGATGTTTTTGGTCTCCTGGAATTTTAGTGTCAATTTAGAGCCAGCATCCAATAATCCCCCAAAGTCTGATTATTCCCCTTTCTTCAACACACAGTCACCCTCATAAATGGCCTTGGCTCCCTGTCAGCCTACTTGGGCTTCCATAACAAAATATTATAGACTGGGTGGCTTAAAGAACAGAAATTTATTTGTCATAGTTCTGGAGTCTGGGAAGTTCAAAATTAAGGTGCTGGCCAAAGCTGATTTTATTCTGAGGCCTCCTCTCTTAGCTTGTAAGTGGCTGCTATCTTGCTGTGTGCTTATATGATCTCTTCTTTGTCAGCATGTGGATAGAGAGAGTGAACAACCTGTCTTGTATCTCTTCTTATAGAAATACTTATCTCATCATGAGGCCCCACCCTCATGACCTCATCTAACCCTAATTACCTCCCAAAGGTCCCATCTCCAAATACTATCACATTGGGGGTTAAGGCTTCAAAATATGATTTTGGGATGAGGGGACATAATTCAGTCCATAGCAGTCCCTTGGGAAAGGTTGTGAGTAAGATTAGCAGTATAAGTTTTGGCAGTGTAGTAGGGTCTTTCCTCAAAGGGACTCAGCCTCCCCTTCATTCAAGGGATGCTGGGTCTGTAAATTGCCTCAAGTCTAGGAATTGATTGAAGGACCGTGACTCTCTGTTTTGGTGATTCAATTTCAACCTCTGTTCACTCAACCTAGAATTCTTACACTTAAATGACCTATCTATTTCTTTTCTAGGAACATCATGATCAGCTAGCCAATACCACAGGTCTGTGGGAGTCAAAGTATTTTTATTACTGCTTTGACTCCATGGTCCATTATGATAACCACACCCACCTTGTGTTGGGTGGATGTGTTGCCACTTGATCCCTATACCTTGGGATCCAATGATCCCCACTGCATTTAGAGAACTCATTAGGTGGAGGCAGTTCCCACTGCTTTTTCTGACCCTACAGAGAAGAGTGACCATGGACCTCTTCAAGTATGCTGATGATCCCTCAGAAAGTTATTT